>NC_141106.1:28000884-28182015 GCF_041138505.1 Cibotium barometz
AGGAAAAGATGTTGCTAGCTTGGGGTAGTTGGCCTTAAAGTGCCCTAGCTCATCACAATTGAAACACACAAGGGCGTCTCTAGAAGAAGCAACATATGAGTAGGGAACAAAGGAGTTGAAGTAGCATTAGGAACTCAATGGAGTCTTTTTGGGCCCTTTAATTTGCCATGAGGTTTTGGAAACGTTTAACTTTTTGACAAATAGGAGCCCGCCATGTAAGCAAAAACCAATGGTTTGTAAGAGAGGTGTAAGAGTGGTCAAAGGGTGCACTTTTTCCCCCAAAAAGGGAAGGGGGCAATTTTACAATTTTTGGACCTCCATAACTTCTACATACAAGCTCCGATTTGAGCGGAGATTACAGATCCGTGATCTACGCATCAAGAGCTTTCCATAGATATGTTACATGATATGGTTTTATCCGCTAGATTTTAAATTCCATTTTTCCCCCAAAATTCAAATTCGAATAAAGTAGCCGTTTTGAAGCTTCTAATTAGAAAACGTTTCTTCTTAAGAGAAAAGGTTTGACTCCCTTAAACTGCCAAATAAAAGGGCCCAAGAAGACTCCATTGAGTTCCTAATGGGAGTATTTTGTTGGGGCTTCTTGTAAGACTGATCCTTAGGGTTTGATTCAAGGTGTGATCTCTTCTAAGGCTTAGCTTTGCTAGACTTAGGCTCCTTCATAAGAGGTTTTGCTCGTATGAGAGTATATTGCAATGTGCTCAACCTTATTGCTTCGAGGCAGGAATCCAACGGTTCATTCAAGCCTTGACAGAAGTGGGCTACTTGTTGGGAGGTGGTCATGGATGGGGCATACTTCCAGAGAGTGATGAACTTCGAGTAGTATTCTTCCAAGGTTAAACTGAGCTACTTGAGGCTAAAGAACTCATTCATCTTGATAGATTCATGAGATAGGGAGAGATATCGCTCCTTCACAGCTTGCTTGATGTCATCCCATGTTTGGGAGTGCTCGATGACTCCCTTGATGGCACCATTTCTTCCACCAGAGTTTAGCATCCCCAGTGAGGCAAAATCGTGCAAGCATGGACTGGTTTGCTGCTCTAATATGGGGAGTTGAGAAATAATCATCCATTTCTTTGGCATCCTTCTCAATTTTTGAACCTTCCCCCTTGAAGGAGGGAGGTTGCTTCTTCTCCTGGATATCTATGTATAGCGCATTAGGGAGAAGAGGCTGATCATCCTTCCATCATTACAAGATTAAATTTAGGATCATGAGATTCATACTTTACACTACCCTCATGATTTTAAAAGTAAAACTTTGAAACCCAATACTCAATTTGTGATAATTTATCCATCACAGATAAATATCACTAAGTATTCATCATAGACATGTAAAAGAGATATTGTATGAAGGACTTCTATGTGTAATAAATTCTACTGTCCCATACCACGAGAAATTATCCCACACAAACGCAAATTGTATGATAGACTTCTATGTGTAATAAATTCTAGTGTCCCATACCACTAGAAATTATCCCACACAAATGTGAATGTTTCCTATCATTATGTCTATGACACTGATCAAAAGCCAATACATAACTTTCCTTGCACCCTGATTCTAATCCTCGAATGCCTATATATCTACTAGAGTGGCATTCTCTTCAGACAACTCTCGAGGCTCCTCATTGTCTCCTTCGACATAGTCTCAAAATCCTTTACCTATCCAAAAAATGGCCATTTTGAACTTCCAAACAGATACTCTATCAGCAAGTAAGACTTGCATTACTATGTCATATGCCCCCAACGATTTGGTGGTATACGGTTCCCCTCTATGCTCACATAGTTGTCAGGCCTGGGAGTACCCATGAACCAAAATAAGTGGACCATCTTCACTTTCTCTATCCAATGAATCCTGTTTAAATCGGTGGTCAGGTTTCCAATTCGGTCTGCTCCGCATGATAAAGTACCGCGGCCCATGATTCCAAAAGTGATCTCTACCTATCCTCTTTGGGTACGAAAGGGATAAGGGAGGGACAACTTTTTGAGTATCTGCACCATGGTATATCTACACACCATAGTATCACGGAATTCAAAATTTAAAGAGCGACACATTGTCTAAAAGACACACTGGAAGACTAGGAATTTGGAATAAGCATCTTCCTCTTCATACAATCATTCAATCACCAATTCAAATTGTTCTAGTAAGGTATTTTGTCATTCAGTATTATGTTAGGTGAAGCATACATTTAAAAAAAACTTGAATAACAAATCCTAGGAACTAAGATCAGCTTTTTTTTATTTATTTACTAGATGTCTGATATGCTAACTAGCACTGTAGTATGCTAGCTAGAACTCTTACCGATATAGTATGCTAAGTAGCTTTATTGTTTTATATCTTCTATGCTAACTAGCACTAGACTATGCTAACTACCTATTGAGTATGCTAACTGGCACCCCATTATGTAATGTGCTTATTACAAGTGTTGTTGTATCTTTTTATATGCTAACTAGACATCTGATATACTAATTATGCATATGTTAAATAACACTCTAGTATGCCAAAAATCTAACTAGTACTCTTCTATGCTAGCTTCTCTAATTTGTTACTATAATTTTCTAGCTATTTTCTAGCACTCTATTATGCTAACCAAAATACTCTAGTATGCTAACAATGCAAACTAATAATCATGTATGATAACTTTGCTAATTGTTATTGTAGCCTTGCTAACTAGCACTCTGTAATGCTAATTAATTTACATAATACTCTAGTATGCTAACAATGCTTACAACTACTCATCTACATGCAAACTTTGTTAATTGTTATTGTAGTATTCTAACTAGTATTCTGTTTATAAATTTTCTGTCTGCAAGTTCCCAAGGCTATATCTCCATGGATCAGTATGTTCAAACAGAGTAATGCTATAGACTCATTCGCAAGTTGACAAGCATGGAAAGGGAGGGAATGTAGAAGGAAAATTTCCCAACAAAGGATAGGCTGGGAAGGAAATGGATATAGAGGGTGTGGTGGAGAGAGAGAAATCAGAGGGCATGCTAGATGCTAAAGGGGGGGGGGTTGACTAAAGGTGGGGCTTACGATGCTAAAGTGGAAGGTCGAGCTTATAATGTTGAAGGGGCAGGTGGAGATGATGATGCTAAAGCAAAGGTGTTGACTTTGTCCTGGTATGCCATTGCAAAGATACCTCTAGTGCAGTTAAACAGGGTCAACCAGGCCTTGAGAAGTATCTCAATGATGAAGTAGAAACAACAGGGATGGATGGGGATGAATTTTAAGATAAAATTGATGTCGGTGATAGCAGTCCTTTGGTGGTAGGGCTTGGGAGGAAAAGGATCATATTGAAGATGAAAGCCTGTGAAGATGGACCTTCTATTTCTTAAGCTATCAAAGCAATATTGTGAAGAAGATATGGAGGTGTTAAAGGACTCTACTAAGAAGGTACACAGAAAGTCACTCGCTCTCATGCATGCAAAAAGTTATGCTGAACCCTGATTTAGCAGTGACTTGTTATACCCTCTTTTGTTGAACCTTGCCTCCTAGCAACTGTCTCTTATTATGCCTTGTTTTGTTGAACCTTGCCTCCTAGCAACTGTCTCTTGTTATGCCCTCTTTTGTTGAACCTTGCCTCCTAGCAACTGTCTCTTATTATGCCTTGTTTTGTTGAACCTTTCTATTGTGCCCTGATTTGCTGAACTTGTCTCTTCTTGTGGCATTTTTGGCTAAATGTGCCTTATACTGCATAGTGATGTCATGTATCCAATACTTATAATGGAAACTTTTTTGATCTCCCATTGTCTCGCCTTTCTGTTGGTCTTATCAGTCATAGATTGTTCATCAGGGCATCCAAATTTTCTTGTTTTTTTGCTTATGTACTTCTTGATTTGTTACAATAGTCACTTTTTTGTACAAGATCAAACAATCTGCAAACTGCTAGACCTGCCTTATGTAAACCACATGATTAGATGCCATAAATGGCGAATCTAGAAGGCTAGGCAGATTCAAAGAAAATAACATGAAATTGGAAGGAAACTTGACTGTTTGTTTGCACGTCTACACAAAATTGATGCTTATTTGCAATACGTGCACCCCTATGGGGAGGTAATCATCCTTTGTTGGCACCCTTTGCCTAACCCAATATGGGTGCCAAGGCATTTACAAGAAAAAGATGGGATTTAATCCTTGACCTTAATGGGATCTTGGTCAAGGTCATAGAGAGCCAATTTGGTGAATGGCCGCCTCCATATAGTGAGGACTTGGTAAAGCACCCCGTTAATGGTAGGCATTACGTGTTTTGCGCAAAAGATTATCACCGATTTTTAGATTGGTGCATCAGTTTTTTTCATGTGTACATATCACCAATTTTTAGATTGGTCAATGAGATACTTGAAATGATGTTTGGAGCATAGAAATTTGAGTTAGCATGTGTTTTATTATATGAGTGTTATGAGCACACTAATTGGCAGGTTCAAGGTAAACCTGTGTTCTTCAAAGGGTTGAGGAGATTTTGGTGTCTAAACCCAGGATTTGGACATGGATATATGGTTGACAATAAATACAAGGTGTTTCAAAACCTAGAAGGTACTTGGTTGATTTCTCCAAGGTTAGAATACCAAACTGTGCAACAATGAGAGAACGAAACACTAGTGCCATGGCTATGGTTGTTGCTGCAAAACACAGATCATCAGGAGTACACTTGTGCAAACCCATTCAAAGTAGGAGAAGATCACATGTCAAATGCAATTCTCATTTGTTTGGTTGGGCAAGTGAATGAAAGAAAATTCCATGCCAAATCAGAATGGAGAGCAGCTAACTATCAATGGAAAATGGAAGCTGATGCAAAAGCGAAAGGGCAGAAGGGAAAGAAGACATTGGAAGGCCAGTAGTAGAGATAAATGCAAGAAGACATTGGAAGGCCAGTAGTAGAGATAAATGCAAGAAGCGGAGTAAGAAGAGAGCAAGAGTGATCAGATAAACAATTAGGAAAGAAAATATTTTGTTAATTATAAGCATCCTCTTGTGTGATGAAATCCAGGCCACGAATGTAGGACCCTTATAAATCAATAGCTTTTTTGTACGAGACAACTTCTTATAATTCAAACCTTGCTTAAATTGGGCCAACTTTTGTTCTGTAAGTAGCATATATAGTTAAAAGTATTTTTTTGTTATAAGTCTTTATTTGTTACAAGTCTTTAAATGTCATACACTACTAACTAGTATATTGTTAACATATACTACTAAAATAAAACTAACATTTTGTTAACATATTGCTAAAATGAAGTGAACATTCTGCTAACTAGTATAATGTTAACATACTACTCATTATCATACTGTTAACATGCTGCTAGCTAGCATACTGCTAACTAGTTGTTAACCACTCTGGTTGACATTATTTTTCAAGCGTGGCTATGCTTCTGGTAACTTATCATTTTGTAACCATGCAAAGTGCTTAATGATAAAAGAGATATGGGATGACTGAGCTTACAGCTTATGTAATTCGGGTCATAGGAAAGTGACGTACATAGACCTAGGAGGGTAGTTTTGGGCCCCCAATTGTAAATGGGCGGCTGGCCATTGTAAAATGAGAGTTGTTGTATAGAAGACATTTTATAAAATATGAAAAGGGACAATCCCATTAGTCTCATTTGAGTTTTGCCTCTCTCTCTCTCTCTCTCTCTCTCTCTCTCTCTCTCTCTCCCCCCTCTCTCTCTCTCTCTCTCTTGTTTGAGCTTGAGCTTGTGGAGCATGCTTGTATTTTTGATGCTTGCATGTTTGATTGTGGTTGTGTATGCTTGTAGGAATGATGATGATTTAGCTTCTCCTCTCCTCTCCCCTCTCTTGTCTCTCTACCAAGGTCCCTCTTGCACGCATGTGACATGGAGTGAAGGTTAAGCTTTCCATAGCTCCCTCCTTCTTTCTCTTCACCTAGCTCTTGAATCTCCAGTCGGGTGACACAAGTGGTGATGGAGTGAGCCCCTACTAGCGGCCTCACAAAGGGGAGTACATCTCTAACTCAACCCTTGCATGGTTTCTTCTCTTCTTTTTTCCCTCTCTTATGTGCAAGGTTGTATGTTTGGATTAACATCTTTGGCACCACTATCAGGGATTGCACTTAGCTTAGGGTCCTCTACTTATTTTATTTACTAGAGTTCTCATTTGTCACGGTTGGAATGCAAATCCATTAGTTGTTTTCTTGTATTTGAGTTTGTTGTTTGTTAGTTTGATGGTGTTCCATGGAGCTATGGAGGTCAACTCAAGCATTGAGGTGTTCACCAAGTGTGGGAGACACAAGTAAGTGTTCAATCTTTGATCTTGACATTCATATAAATTTTGTTTTTTTGTTCATATTTCATTAAGTTTGGATCATAGATTAATAATCAAATTAATCTGAATTTGTTAGGTTTCTTTAAGCATTCTAGGCATCAATAGGTAGCTAGAGACTAGCTCTAGCTACCTATCAAAACAAAAATCCAAAACAACATTGGGAAGATACCCAAATTTGCAAAAATCAAAGGAAGAAACAAGGCAAAAATCCCATTCTCGCGATGAAACCCTCAGAAGTGAATTCCCGTTCCATTCACAGGACACGGCCGTGGCAAATGAGCCATGCTCGTACCATTCCTTTTGGGCAAATCTTGGGAAATCTTCAATCTTTAATTTGGCAGTTAGCATTAAAAAGAAAATATCTGCATTAAGTAGGCATAAATTGCATTTAATTCTATTTAACCAAGGGGTACAACTACACTATCTGAGAATATTGTAGATAACACTTAGACTTGCAACCTTAAATTCTCTAAAAAAACTTCTAAAAGTGTTAGGACCCTTCCATATGTGCCATGGCCGTTCCTTAAATTCTCTAAAAAATCTTCTAAAAGTGCCACGACCCTTCCATTTGTGCCACAGTCGTTCCTTCCTAGAAGCGTATGCCTGCTCCAACATGATCCTTTCACTTGCCACACCCGTGTCAGTTTTTCCATGCCCGTGTCATTCTCTTTTGCTTGGACTCTAGCAAGCATACATGCATGCCATTTGTGCCATGCCCATACCATCTCTCCCTTCAAAAGCATACACCTGTGGTGGTAAACTTGCCACGCCCATATCTCTTCTCCCACTAAAAAGTGCACACTTGTTCCTTCCTGAAGCCACATCTATGTCTTTCAAGAAGCATACACCCATGCCATCTGCTTCCTAAGAAGAGTACGCCCACTCCCTACTAAAGCGTGTGCCCGTACCACCTCAAAGCGTATGGCCATACCATTCCCAAAAAAAATAGATTGTTCATAGGGGGTTCTGCATAGTAGTTCCACACATTCATGCACCTACATTTGGGTAAATTGTTGCAAAACAACCCTCTCTTTGATGGAGTAAACTCTCTCAAAGCTCACTCGCTCCATAAGATCAGACCCATCCAATATCGCGTGGAGTCAAATAGTGCTCGTCTTTGACAACACCAGTGAGAGGGAAGACCATCCCAGTATGGGACAAGAAACTCCTGGGAGAACCCCAAGCTCAGTGTATGGACAGACCACATGTCCAAGTGCAAGACCCTACCTCTCCCACACATTCATAGAGAAGCCTTGCTTTGAGGCTCTGCAATGTTAACACATAGTTGGGAAAGAAGCACAACCTAGGGCAAGAGGTATGGAACATCAACAAGAAAGTGATCCCACGTCGTCTCTAGATCCTAGAGTGGAAATAGGGCAAAGCAAGAGACATCAGACCCAGACTCAACCTCTAGTCTAGAAAGCCATGCTTGTCTCATGGATGGATGATTCGTTTAGAGCCCAAAGACCCATACAAAACCTAGGGCTAGATCCATCTTCCCAAGGACCAAAAACATCATACCAGAGAGAAAGGGCCTACCCCTCCGCCCAGTCTACCTGTATATCAACAGTACCCACCACATGGAGCATACCCAGGGTATAGTCCAACCTAGCCAAGGGCATCCAATGGTCTATTATCCGCTTGACCCTTCTCCTCCACACCAATCATTATTCCCCAACCAGCACCTGCTCCATCTATGGCAGGGATAACACTATAAATGTTAAGATTAGCCTTGGAAATAGGGAGGGGGTGGCTGTGGGCATCACGCCCCCAGTCCCAGCAAGCTCAACCAGCACCAAGACCCAGATTAGAGCAGAATAAACTCGCAAACATCTTGAAGCTAATCACTAAATTCAATGGGATTGGAGACCCCATCCCACACTTGGAAATGTTCAACCAAAGCTATGAAGCCTTTGGCCATGCAAAAAATCAAGTTAAGGTGAGTGCCTTTGGCCTCACTAGACAATAAAGCTAGCCAATGGTTTAGGTCCTTGAAATCTGAGGACAAAGCCACCTTCAAAGCCTTGAAAGAGGCCTTCAAGGTTGGATATTCTCGTCAAGGTACTAGATGGAGTCCTGTTGAGCAGCTGCACAACATTAGACAAAAGGATGGGAAACCATCCAGGACTACATCAACAGAGTCCGATATCTCCACTCCTTGCAGTGCTAGAGACAAGTTCTTTGATGAAAGGTTAATAAAGATATTTCTGGAAGGTTTGGATGATGTAACCCTACATAATTCCTTGTATGCCTTAGCCCATACCTCCTTCGAGCAATGTTGCAAGAGTGTTGTGGACTTCAAGGATAATTTCAAGGAAACACATTCATGAGAACTTCATGAGGGTACATCAGAAGCCTCACCAACATCACAAAATCTGTCACAAAGAGTAAGGAGTCCACTTTGGAAAACAAGCTGAGCAGTTGGCTCTACTGCCTTAATGCAACAAATGACCCAACATTGGAGAATCGAACAAGGCCGGGATTGTGAGATCCCGATCTCCACCGCACAACGGATTCGGGTTACTAGCAGCGGAAGTAGCACATCATGCGTGGGTAGGGGTCTCACACTCGGGGCCTCGCCCACGGATATCCGGACAAGAGACTAATCCGTCGGTTTGTCCAAAATCGAAACCGGAAAAACTTCCTTTACCCGGAAAGCATGGGCGATTCCACCAGGATAACTCTTTACTCTAACGTAGTCAAGATCATTACGGATCAACTGATCTGACTGCACCTTTAACGGTACTTGGTCAAATCAAGGAAGAAACTTGCACTTGGATCATTGGGATCAACGCTTTTTTCCCCATCAAGAGGCACAGCCGTTGATTCCTATCCATAGAACAATTTCTATCCGGGATTTACTTCATCTATCGTAATAATAGAAATTAAATCTCGATTTACAGATCCATCAGTCCAGCCTAACCCCATCCGATCCCATGGGTTAGCCAACCGCCCAACCACTGTAGTGATGGGATCCAATTTGGAATTTGGTTAGGTTTTGTCCCGGGTACCAAGGAAAAGAGTTCCAAGGCCCCCTAGCCGGAATTTCATGCAAACATAAAACTAGCCACACCACTTACACACCCAATATGAAAATTGCCTTTTTCTTAGCATCAGCTAACTTTAAAACAATCCTTTAATGAAACCATAGTACCACTGATCACAATCTCCCAATTTATCTAGTTGATTCATAATTTCCCATCATTCCTTCATCAGAGTATCTATGGCATCATTGGCAACTAGAATGCTCACCACCTGTCCACACAGGGGCCTTTTCAATAGTTCCTAGCCCATAATACTCGGCAATATAATCACTTATAAAAATCAAGATGGACTCTCGTTGAAGATGAGCAAGATCAACCAACAGATCCATATAAAGAGCCATGGACTCATCCATTGAAGACCAGCAAGGTCAATCAACCAGATCCATGCCCGGTTTCACAAAACAACTCTTACTCCTTGTTCCAATATCTTCCTCGACGCACGCGTGGGTATCCTAGGCGACCCAGAGCCCGAGCACCGTATGGTCAGCACCCTCTAGGATCCTTCGCAGGTGACCTAGCGCTTCACTCATAGGCCGCTTCCTTGGTCCCTCATCCACCGTACCGGAAGCTCACCATTTTAATCGAACCGAGGCTGGTCAAGACCTCGGCCGACCTTGCTACGTGAGACGTCCTCCATTGACTCTCCGTCAGCAGTTGCAACTTTATCAGTTAGGTCTCCACGACCTTAATCACAAGACGGTCAAAATGCTTTCCCAGCATTCTTGACATAAAACAGCCATTTACAAACAGCATTTATAAACAGTTTACAAATACAATTTCTATGTTAACTCTCATTTTTCCACATTATCCCTCATACAATCCACATTACTTATTCCACCTTTCATTTATATGTGTACTCATCCAATCACATCATTTTCCATCTCTTCACTTCAGATTCCTTCACGTCACATATCATATATTCACATCCATATCCACATCCATACATCCACATCCACATCCACATTCACATCCATACATCCACATCTACATGCTTATCTCCATTTTCACATCCTCATTTATACATCCACATCCCATATCCACATTCATACATACACATCCATATCCACATCCCATATCCGCATTCATACATACACATCCATATCCACATCCACATGCATACATTCATTATCACGTCCTCATTCATACATCCACATCCACATACATACATACATCCATATCCACATTCCCATTCACATATATACATCCATATCTACATGCACATTCACATCCATACATCCACATCTATATGCTCATTCACATCCATACATCCACATTCATGCATCCACATCTACATGCATACATCCATACATCCACATCCACATTTACATCCATGCATCCACACCTACATCCTCATTCACATCCATACATCCACATTCATACATCCATACATCCACATTCACGTCCTCATTCATACATCCACATCCACATGCATACATCCACTATCACGTCCTCATTCATACATCCATATCTACATACATACATACATCCACATTCACATTCCCATTCACATCTATACATCCACATCTACATCTACATACATACATACATCCACATCCACATTCCACATTCACATCTATACATCCACATCTACATCCATATACATACATACATACATCCACATCCACATTCCACATTCACATCTATACATCCACATCTACATCCATATACATACATACATCCACATCCACATTCCACATTCACATCTATACATCCACATCTACATCCACATTCCCATTCACATCTATACATACACATCTACATCCACATACATACATACATCCACATCCACGTTCCACATTCACATCTATACAACCACATCTACATCCACATTCACATACATCCACATCTACATTCACATTCACATCTATATCCACATCTATATTCCCATTCACATCTATACATCCACATCTACATCTACATACATACATACATCCACATCCACATTCCACATTCACATCTATACATCCACATCTACATCCATATACATACATACATCCACATCCACATTCCACATTCACATCTATACATCCACATGTACATCCACATTCACATATATCCACATCCACATTCCCATTCACATCTATACATACACATCTACATCCACATACATACATACATCCACATCCACGTTCCACATTCACATCTATACAACCACATCTACATCCACATTCACATACATCCACATCTACATTCACATTCACATCTATATCCACATCTATATTCCCATTCACATCTATACATCCACATCTACATCCACATACATACATACATCCATATCCACATTCCACATTCACTTCTATACAACCACGTCTACATCCACATTCACATCTATGCATATACATCTTCATGCATACATCCATTTTCACATGCATACATCCACACTCCCATCTCCACGTCCACACATCCACATACATACAACCATTTTCACATTCCCATTCATATAACCCCATATGCCTTCATATCTAATCTTTTATATCACATCCATTCTCACCCTATCACAACCCATATACATCTTATCTCATCTCATACACTTCTTATCTCATCCCATACACATCTTATCACATCTTAACTCATCTTATATGCATCTTCATATCTTATCACTTCCCATATCTTTTATGCATACTTCTATGCATGAAATTCAATTATGCTAAAAGTAACACTTTTATAATAAAATAATCCTCTCTTATGCATACCTCTATGCATGAAATTCAATTATGCTAAAAATAACACTTTTGATATAAAAATTTATCCATTATGCATACTTCTATGCATGAAAATAAGAATGATAAAAGTAACACTTTTGATATAAAAATTTATCCATTATGCATACTTCTATGCATGAAAATAAAAATGATAAAAGTAACACTTTTGATATAAAAATTTATCCATTATGCATACTTCTATGCATGTAAATAAAAATGATAAAAGTAACACTTTTGATATAAAAATTTATCCATTATGCATACTTCTATGCATGTAAATAAAAATGATAAAAGTAACACTTTTGATATAAAAATTTATCCATTATGCATACTTCTATGCATGTAAATAAAAATGATAAAAGTAACACTTTTGATATAAAAATTTATCCTTTATGCATACTTCTATGCATGAAAATAAAAATGGTAAAAATAACACTTTTGATATAAAAATTTATCCTTTATGCATAATATTAAAATTCAATTTCTCCATGATTATAATGAAATTCTTTCAATTAATCTGGGATGATGATTCCTAGAATATGGTAGGAAGTCCTCTTTTTATGCTTTGAATGAGATTATTTTATGCATAATTTTTATAAAAATTTTGCCATAGCTCCGCTGCTATGACTGATAAATCTCAATTTTTCTAAGGGATAAAGCTTATCATTAAGGAAATAATTAAAATGATTCTCTAATTGGATCCTTAATCCATAATGGATTGAATCATCAATATACATAAACTAAAAGCATAAGAAAAAGCCATTAATTTGGCCTCAAGCATAGTTTAATCTTGGGTTAAGGAAAAGCTTTATGAAAAGCTTGATTTGGATTGAGAATGGGTCATGAGTATGACCATTTCTTGAGTGAGAGAGGGAATTTACATAAGAATCATTAGAATTTAAACATAAATAAAAATTAACTTCAATAGCATTATGTAACTCTTCACTACTATTCAAACTTCATTAGCATTTAAAAAAAACCATACCAATTAAACTTCTCAAGCTTGAGAGGGGTTGAGAAGAGAGAAACATTGAGAAATTATAGAAAGATCAATATTCACTAATTACCTTACAAATTGCTTGATTCTTTGTTCACGGTAGAGGCCCCCAACCAATCAATTGGTTAAGTATGTTGATGGAGCCACTAATGGGGATTGAAGAAAGAGGGAAGCTCCAAAAACTAGTGAATTATTAAATGAATTCACAGTTCTTGGCTTAGGTGGAGTAGAGTAACGATGCATAAACACTATATATTTTTCAACAAGGGGGAGGCTTCTATTTATAGGAAAAATTGAGCTCCTAACCAAACAAACTGATTCTAGAATTTTCCAAATCAGTTTGGTCAATTTTTGACCATTTTTAGGTCAGTTAAGCTAACTTTTTGGAACTAGACTTGAATGAGGAGAGAGGAGAGATGAAATATCTCAATTTTTATGAGTTTAAAACTCATTCAAGCATGTGAAATATGCACCTCCTTTAAAGAACTCCCCTTCCTTACATATGTGTCATAATGGAATCATTTTAATATTGCTCATAGTTTTTTTACTAATAAACCTTGTACATTTTCAACTCTTCATCTTATGTGAAATATGCACATCCTTTAAAGAACTCCCCTTCCTTACATATGTGTCATAATGGAATCATTTTAATATTGCTCATAGTTTTTTACTAATAAACCTTGTACATTTTCAACTCTTCATCTTATGTGAGCATTTAAGGGACTCCCCTTCCTTACATATGTGTCATAATAAAATCATTATTCCCAAAATATCTCATATTTTTAATATTGCTCATAGTTTTTTACTAATAAACCTTGTACATTTTCAACTCTTCACCTTATGTGAGCATTTACTCATTTTTGGGTATCTTCTTTTTTACAAATTGGATTTATCTACTCCCTACACATGGATTGATGCTATTGGCCCATAGGAACCTTAATTGGACCATAGTCTAAAGATTTCTGAAAATCTAGACCCTTAGACTAAGGTTCTTTATACCTATTTCCAATTAATTCCAATTGCACATTGGAAAATTCTTTTTGAATTTCTGTTTCAGGGGAACTCATCTGAATTATAAGAGATATTTTTCTATCCAAAAATATTCAAAATCTGAATATTCTCTCTCTAGAATAATTTTTCTCTCTCTAGGCTAAAATAGTTAGCAACAGGGTCTTTATATTTCTGAAGAGGGTTGATTACAGGGGAAGATACTAGACATCAAAAAGGGGCTGGGGGAGGAATCTTACATTCTACCCCACTTAAAAAAAACGCGAGATGTCCTCATCTCGCAACTTGTGATAATTTCGCAAGATTCACGAATATGAGACTTAGAGAAAAATTTTAATCAAGATTAACCACCAAGATAAGTCTTAAAGAGAGCAAGATTCAAAATACGAACAAGATTTAAACTTTATTCATTCTCGGAACTTCTACAGTAAAGATATGAACTCTTTACACTTCCATAAGCCCGTCCATCATATGGTCACAAAAGCAGTCCTCACAAGCTGCACAAGTATAAGGTAACTCATCTATGGGAATGATTCTGTGGGTTATTGCTGCGCCTATCTCAGTGGTATGAGGTGTTCTAACAAAAGGACCTCTGAGAGGCAAGCCAAAAACGGGGTAAAGGCATATCTTCTCATGAGGAAGAAAACACGCCAGTAAGAAGACCCGCTCAGAAAACCCAGGATGTCTTGATCTCATGACGCAGTAGTATCGGGGACCCAAATCCAAAGCTTCAATAACCATGGCCAAGCGGACATTATTACGAAAATGTTGCTGACCCCAGGGTGTTACCCTAGTTATGTCTTGATAGGTCCGCCATTTGGTCTGCGCTACTGAAGTTCCCAAGTGAGGGAAAAGTGAGCGCTCATACTGTTCTATAAAATCCTTCTTCACAGACTCACTTGCGTCTTGAAGGTGAGGAATCATTATGGATAAAACTAGTTCTTGTTGCCAAGCCATGAAGGAGATTAAGAAAGAGAGGAGATCGATGGAAGTAAGATTAGTGCTGTGAGCGACAGGTAAAAGTTACGACTTATATAAAGGAAGGAGTTAGCGTAACCTAGAAGCAAACGGTATCTTGTCACTGAAGTTTTATCGTCTTTCCTTGATTTGGGTTTGGTACATATTTCTATGAAATACATTAAGAACTTTGAGATGAGGAGGTAAAAGAAGCTTGTAGGCTAAGTCACCTACTTTCATTGATGAATTCAGATATAAGGCTCACAATATCTGGGGGATAAGTTCTTATACTCCCCAAGAGATAAAGAACTTCTTTTGGGCCGTACTCGAATGAAAACCAAAACCTTGGTATCCAAAACACCGATTTTCACTTCTGAACTCATTGTTCTGAATCCTTAAAACAGCGTGACTCCTGAGAAGTATTCTAGGGAAAGGGTCTTCCTTTTTTTAAACAGAATCTTTCTTTTATTTTTTAGAGGGAATAATTTTAAGATCAAAAAGGGAGATTCTTACTCCTGTATGCCTCGAAGGCTGGGGAGGAATCTTACATTCTACCCCACTTAAAAAAGTGTGAGATGTCCTCATCTCGCCAAGTAGAGGACAACTCTTTTTCTTAAGATCCAATTTATTCTAGGGTTCCTTATATTCTGGTCAACCCAACAGAATATGGGGATAAATATCCCTTATATAGAACTCATCATTAAATAAATTCATTTCAGATCATATCATTCATATCTTTAACACGATAATGGTCCATCAGATCAAAAATTTTTCTTTCTGAACATTCCTCCACGGGAATTTCAGTCAAGCAAGTTTTCAATTTGTCATCCCTTAACTTGATATACCGAGTCAAGTGTTAACAGTAGCACTTTGATAGCACAATTCACTAATCTCATAGTGATTTGCTGAAATCATTATCATCATTTATCATTACAGGGACTCGTCCCATTCATCCTCATTGCGGTTTTGCTCAGGTTATTATATTTCAACTAAATTTCAAAAATCATCATTTTTCAATTAGAATCCCAATCAATTCATCAGTTCCCAAACAGAATTAAAAATCATATCAACCACATTCAAATTCATCATCTGGATAGCATTAACGCTTATAATTTCAAGTCTTAGATTTACTCGTATATACTGTCAGTAAAGAGCTGCAGTTATACTCTCGGTATATACGGATAGTCACGGCCCTTGGAATTATAAGGTAAATACCATCATGTCTAGGCCTCAAGCAAGTCAGGGATTCTATATAATTGCGGTACTTCCATCTGAAGACCCAATTACCACATTACGAATTTCAGTTTGAATATCAAATTGTATGAATTATATCACACAATTACAACTTTTTTGTGTTTCTTGATAAATTTCTGACCTATTTGTCTTCTCAGTTGATCTTTATCAACCAAATGCTCTGATACCAACTGTGAGATCCCGATCTCCACCGCACAACGGATTCGGGTTACTAGCAGCGGAAGTAGCACATCATGCGTGGGTAGCGGTCTCACACTCGGGGCCTCGCCCACGGATATCCGGACAAGAGACTAATCCGTCGGTTTGTCCAAAATCGAAACCGGAAAAACTTCCTTTACCCGGAAAGCATGGGCGATTCCACCAGGATAACTCTTTACTCTAACGTAGTCAAGATCATTACGGATCAACTGATCTGACTGCACCTTTAACGGTACTTGGTCAAATCAAGGAAGAAACTTGCACTTGGATCATTGGGATCAACGCTTTTTTCCCCATCAAGAGGCACAGCCGTTGATTCCTATCCATAGAACAATTTCTATCCGGGATTTACTTCATCTATCGTAATAATAGAAATTAAATCTCGATTTACAGATCCATCAGTCCAGCCTAACCCCATCCGATCCCATGGGTTAGCCAACCGCCCAACCACTGTAGTGATGGGATCCAATTTGGAATTTGGTTAGGTTTTGTCCCGGGTACCAAGGAAAAGAGTTCCAAGGCCCCCTAGCCGGAATTTCATGCAAACATAAAACTAGCCACACCACTTACACACCCAATATGAAAATTGCCTTTTTCTTAGCATCAGCTAACTTTAAAACAATCCTTTAATGAAACCATAGTACCACTGATCACAATCTCCCAATTTATCTAGTTGATTCATAATTTCCCATCATTCCTTCATCAGAGTATCTATGGCATCATTGGCAACTAGAATGCTCACCACCTGTCCACACAGGGGCCTTTTCAATAGTTCCTAGCCCATAATACTCGGCAATATAATCACTTATAAAAATCAAGATGGACTCTCGTTGAAGATGAGCAAGATCAACCAACAGATCCATATAAAGAGCCATGGACTCATCCATTGAAGACCAGCAAGGTCAATCAACCAGATCCATGCCCGGTTTCACAAAACAACTCTTACTCCTTGTTCCAATATCTTCCTCGACGCACGCGTGGGTATCCTAGGCGACCCAGAGCCCGAGCACCGTATGGTCAGCACCCTCTAGGATCCTTCGCAGGTGACCTAGCGCTTCACTCATAGGCCGCTTCCTTGGTCCCTCATCCACCGTACCGGAAGCTCACCATTTTAATCGAACCGAGGCTGGTCAAGACCTCGGCCGACCTTGCTACGTGAGACGTCCTCCATTGACTCTCCGTCAGCAGTTGCAACTTTATCAGTTAGGTCTCCACGACCTTAATCACAAGACGGTCAAAATGCTTTCCCAGCATTCTTGACATAAAACAGCCATTTACAAACAGCATTTATAAACAGTTTACAAATACAATTTCTATGTTAACTCTCATTTTTCCACATTATCCCTCATACAATCCACATTACTTATTCCACCTTTCATTTATATGTGTACTCATCCAATCACATCATTTTCCATCTCTTCACTTCAGATTCCTTCACGTCACATATCATATATTCACATCCATATCCACATCCATACATCCACATCCACATCCACATTCACATCCATACATCCACATCTACATGCTTATCTCCATTTTCACATCCTCATTTATACATCCACATCCCATATCCACATTCATACATACACATCCATATCCACATCCCATATCCGCATTCATACATACACATCCATATCCACATCCACATGCATACATTCATTATCACGTCCTCATTCATACATCCACATCCACATACATACATACATCCATATCCACATTCCCATTCACATATATACATCCATATCTACATGCACATTCACATCCATACATCCACATCTATATGCTCATTCACATCCATACATCCACATTCATGCATCCACATCTACATGCATACATCCATACATCCACATCCACATTTACATCCATGCATCCACACCTACATCCTCATTCACATCCATACATCCACATTCATACATCCATACATCCACATTCACGTCCTCATTCATACATCCACATCCACATGCATACATCCACTATCACGTCCTCATTCATACATCCATATCTACATACATACATACATCCACATTCACATTCCCATTCACATCTATACATCCACATCTACATCTACATACATACATACATCCACATCCACATTCCACATTCACATCTATACATCCACATCTACATCCATATACATACATACATACATCCACATCCACATTCCACATTCACATCTATACATCCACATCTACATCCATATACATACATACATCCACATCCACATTCCACATTCACATCTATACATCCACATCTACATCCACATTCCCATTCACATCTATACATACACATCTACATCCACATACATACATACATCCACATCCACGTTCCACATTCACATCTATACAACCACATCTACATCCACATTCACATACATCCACATCTACATTCACATTCACATCTATATCCACATCTATATTCCCATTCACATCTATACATCCACATCTACATCTACATACATACATACATCCACATCCACATTCCACATTCACATCTATACATCCACATCTACATCCATATACATACATACATCCACATCCACATTCCACATTCACATCTATACATCCACATGTACATCCACATTCACATATATCCACATCCACATTCCCATTCACATCTATACATACACATCTACATCCACATACATACATACATCCACATCCACGTTCCACATTCACATCTATACAACCACATCTACATCCACATTCACATACATCCACATCTACATTCACATTCACATCTATATCCACATCTATATTCCCATTCACATCTATACATCCACATCTACATCCACATACATACATACATCCATATCCACATTCCACATTCACTTCTATACAACCACGTCTACATCCACATTCACATCTATGCATATACATCTTCATGCATACATCCATTTTCACATGCATACATCCACACTCCCATCTCCACGTCCACACATCCACATACATACAACCATTTTCACATTCCCATTCATATAACCCCATATGCCTTCATATCTAATCTTTTATATCACATCCATTCTCACCCTATCACAACCCATATACATCTTATCTCATCTCATACACTTCTTATCTCATCCCATACACATCTTATCACATCTTAACTCATCTTATATGCATCTTCATATCTTATCACTTCCCATATCTTTTATGCATACTTCTATGCATGAAATTCAATTATGCTAAAAGTAACACTTTTATAATAAAATAATCCTCTCTTATGCATACCTCTATGCATGAAATTCAATTATGCTAAAAATAACACTTTTGATATAAAAATTTATCCATTATGCATACTTCTATGCATGAAAATAAGAATGATAAAAGTAACACTTTTGATATAAAAATTTATCCATTATGCATACTTCTATGCATGAAAATAAAAATGATAAAAGTAACACTTTTGATATAAAAATTTATCCATTATGCATACTTCTATGCATGTAAATAAAAATGATAAAAGTAACACTTTTGATATAAAAATTTATCCATTATGCATACTTCTATGCATGTAAATAAAAATGATAAAAGTAACACTTTTGATATAAAAATTTATCCATTATGCATACTTCTATGCATGTAAATAAAAATGATAAAAGTAACACTTTTGATATAAAAATTTATCCTTTATGCATACTTCTATGCATGAAAATAAAAATGGTAAAAATAACACTTTTGATATAAAAATTTATCCTTTATGCATAATATTAAAATTCAATTTTTCCATGATTATAATGAAATTCTTTCAATTAATCTGGGATGATGATTCCTAGAATATGGTAGGAAGTCCTCTTTTTATGCTTTGAATGAGATTATTTTATGCATAATTTTTATAAAAATTTTGCCATAGCTCCGCTGCTATGACTGATAAATCTCAATTTTTCTAAGGGATAAAGCTTATCATTAAGGAAATAATTAAAATGATTCTCTAATTGGATCCTTAATCCATAATGGATTGAATCATCAATATACATAAACTAAAAGCATAAGAAAAAGCCATTAATTTGGCCTCAAGCATAGTTTAATCTTGGGTTAAGGAAAAGCTTTATGAAAAGCTTGATTTGGATTGAGAATGGGTCATGAGTATGACCATTTCTTGAGTGAGAGAGGGAATTTACATAAGAATCATTAGAATTTAAACATAAATAAAAATTAACTTCAATAGCATTATGTAACTCTTCACTACTATTCAAACTTCATTAGCATTTAAAAAAAACCATACCAATTAAACTTCTCAAGCTTGAGAGGGGTTGAGAAGAGAGAAACATTGAGAAATTATAGAAAGATCAATATTCACTAATTACCTTACAAATTGCTTGATTCTTTGTTCACGGTAGAGGCCCCCAACCAATCAATTGGTTAAGTATGTTGATGGAGCCACTAATGGGGATTGAAGAAAGAGGGAAGCTCCAAAAACTAGTGAATTATTAAATGAATTCACAGTTCTTGGCTTAGGTGGAGTAGAGTAACGATGCATAAACACTATATATTTTTCAACAAGGGGGAGGCTTCTATTTATAGGAAAAATTGAGCTCCTAACCAAACAAACTGATTCTAGAATTTTCCAAATCAGTTTGGTCAATTTTTGACCATTTTTAGGTCAGTTAAGCTAACTTTTTGGAACTAGACTTGAATGAGGAGAGAGGAGAGATGAAATATCTCAATTTTTATGAGTTTAAAACTCATTCAAGCATGTGAAATATGCACCTCCTTTAAAGAACTCCCCTTCCTTACATATGTGTCATAATGGAATCATTTTAATATTGCTCATAGTTTTTTTACTAATAAACCTTGTACATTTTCAACTCTTCATCTTATGTGAAATATGCACATCCTTTAAAGAACTCCCCTTCCTTACATATGTGTCATAATGGAATCATTTTAATATTGCTCATAGTTTTTTACTAATAAACCTTGTATATTTTCAACTCTTCATCTTATGTGAGCATTTAAGGGACTCCCCTTCCTTACATATGTGTCATAATAAAATCATTATTCCCAAAATATCTCATATTTTTAATATTGCTCATAGTTTTTTACTAATAAACCTTGTACATTTTCAACTCTTCACCTTATGTGAGCATTTACTCATTTTTGGGTATCTTCTTTTTTACAAATTGGATTTATCTACTCCCTACACATGGATTGATGCTATTGGCCCATAGGAACCTTAATTGGACCATAGTCTAAAGATTTCTGAAAATCTAGACCCTTAGACTAAGGTTCTTTATACCTATTTCCAATTAATTCCAATTGCACATTGGAAAATTCTTTTTGAATTTCTGTTTCAGGGGAACTCATCTGAATTATAAGAGATATTTTTCTATCCAAAAATATTCAAAATCTGAATATTCTCTCTCTAGAATAATTTTTCTCTCTCTAGGCTAAAATAGTTAGCAACAGGGTCTTTATATTTCTGAAGAGGGTTGATTACAGGGGAAGATACTAGACATCAAAAAGGGGCTGGGGGAGGAATCTTACAGGGATCGGGTTGGCCAAGCCCATATCTATCTAAATAGGGAGCTGGTATGATGCTTAATCTGTCAAGTTAACCATACCAGCATAGAGTGTCCACATTTACAACCCCGTTACACCCTCTATTGCATGTTTTTCCAAAGATGGGGCAATCATGAAGTCATGAAGAACTGCTATTAGCAAAGGGCTTCTCAAGCCCACACTCTACCTCAAGCCCTACCTATGCAAACCCAAGGAAATCTCTGGACTTGCCAGCACCCTTATAATTCCTCAACCAGCTAAGAAGTGGCCCAAGAGGAATTCTAAGGTTACCTCAAATGCCCAAACTGAAAGATCCCTGCCCCCTCCGCGCAACAAATTCAGGGGTGCTAGTAGCGAAAGTAGCACATCTTGCGCAGGGCAGGATCCCTCACTCGGGGCCTCACCCATGGATATCTGGACAAGAGACTAATCCCTTGGTTCTTCCCTCTACTGGAAAGCACGGGCGATTCCTCCAGGATATTTGTACTCTAACGTAGTCAAGGTCATTACTGACCAAATTGATCCGACCAAGCCTGTGAGTCACTTGGTCAGATCAAGGAAGAATTTTGCACTTGGATCATAGAAACCAACGCTTTTTTCCCCATCGAGAGGCATAGCCGTGATTCTTTCTCCATAGAACAATTACCTTCATCTATTGTACTATACCAACGCTTTTTTCCCCATCGAGAGGCATAGCCGTGATTCTTTCTCCATAGAACAATTACCTTCATCTATTGTACTATACCAAAATTGAGTCTCATTTTACGGATCCATTAATCCAGCCTAAGCCCATCCAGTCCCATGGGTTAGCCAACTGCCCAACCACTGTAGTGATGGGATCCAATTAGGAATTTGGTTAGGTTTTGTCCCGAGTAGTACTAGGGAAAAGAGTTCCCTGGTCCCCTAGCCGGATATTCATGCAAATTTAACGCCAGTCACACCACTTACATACCCCCAATATGAAATTGCCTTTTTCATAGATTCAACTATCTTTAAAACAATCATTTAATGAAACCATAGTGTCACTGATCATAATCCTCCAAAATATCTGGTTGAATCCTAATTTCCAATCATTCCTTCATCGGTGTACCTATGGCATCAATGGCAACTAGAACGCTCACTACCTATCCCTCAAGGGCCTTTTCGATAGTTCCTAGCTCATAGTACCCGACAATATATTCACTTATAAAAATCAAGATGGAATCTCCGTTTAAGATCAGCAACATTAACCAACGGATCCATATAAGAGAGCCATGGACTCATCCGTTGAGGACCAACAAGGTCAATCAACCAGATCCATACCCGGTTTCAGAAAACAACTCTTACTCCTTGTTCCAATATCTTTCCCGACGCACGTGTGGGTATCTTTGGCGACCCAGAGCTCGAGCACTGTATGGTCAGCACCCTCTAGGATCCTTCGAAGGTCACCTAGCGCTTCAGTCATAGGCCGCTTCCTTGGTCCCTCATCCACCGTACAGTGAATAAAGACCATGCAGGTACATGGTTAGTGCAGTGCCAATATGCATTGGATATGTTGGCAAAATATGGCATGAGAGGGTGTAAGCCTATGAGTACACCTTTGGAGCAGAATGTAAAGTTACGAGCTGATTTTGGTGAGGAGTTGGATGATCCATCTATGTACAGAAAGATGGTTGGTAGTCTCATTTACATGACTATCACACGACCGGATTTGAGTTATGCTATGGGGCTAGTAAGCCAATTTATGCAGAGCCCCAGAAAACCTCATTTGGATGCAATGAGACGCATTATGCGATATGTAAAGACCACTGCACATTATGGTCTTCTCTATGAGCACGGTAAAGGCTTGGATATACATGGCTACACAGATGCTGATTGGGTAGGTAGCTCATATGAGGAAGCTCACTATTTAAATCGTACCGAGGCTGGTCAAGACCTCGGCTGACCTTGCTACGCGAGACGTCCTCCGTTGACTCTCCATCAGCTGTTGCAACTTTATCAATTAGTTCTCCATGACCTCATTCTCAAGATGGTCAAAATGCTTTCCCAGCATTATTGACATAAAACAGTCATTTAAAAACAGGTCATAAATACAGTTTCTATAATGAACTCTCATCTTTCACATTGTTCCACATCTGTCCATAATACTTAGTCCATATCCAATTCATATGTATTCCTATTTTCATCCAATCACATCATTTTTCATCTCATCACATCTTTCCTCATTTATCCTCATCACATCTCATATCCACTCGCATGTACCCATATTTACATCCCATCACACCTTATTCATTTACATCACATATCATTCATTCACATCTATCTCAATTTACATCACATTCATTTCACATCTATCTCAATTTACATCACATTCATTTCACATCTCATCTCATTCATTCTTATCCCGATTCACATCACATCACATCTCATCCATTCACATCCTATATCATTCATCTACATCCAATTCACATCACATCCCATATCATTCACTTACATCCGATTCACATCACATCACATCTCATTCATTCACATCCTGAATTCACATCACATTACATCTCATCCATTTACTCACATCGACATCACATCCTTTCACATACACATCCACATCCATTCTTTCACATACACATCAACATCCATTCTTCCACATACACATCCACATCCATTCTTTCACGTACACATCCACATCCATTCTTTCACATACACATCCACATCCATTCTTTCACGTACATCCATCCACATCCATTCTTTCACATACACATCCACATCCATTTCTATTACATCACATCTTATCACATCTTATTTGCATCTTATCACATCCATTCACATCTTATCGCATCCTATTTACATCTTATCACATCCATTTCACATGCTCTTCCCATTTCGTAGCTTTTGCTAGTTTGATTCTGATAATGGGACTTTTTCTAAATTTCTACCAATTACTTGGCCTAATTAAAGGTTCCTTTTCTCGAACAACTATTTCTAGATTCCTTCTCAATTCCTCAATTGAATTATATTCAATATTCCTCTTTTGAATAAAAGAATTCATGGGATTTACAGAAATCAATTCTACCCATATTTTCACTTTTGACAAATAATCATAAATAGAATTATACTAAAAATTCATCTTCTTTCCATTTAATTTCTTGGATCTCAAATACCATGGGAATTCCTCTTTTTTGGCATTTAATTATTTGCATTCCAATGTCATGGGAATTTCTCTTTTATCATCAATATTTCTCATAATAAAATACCCATTAATTTCAATATGCTAGGAATTTCTCTTTCCCATCTAAATGATGGAATTCTAAATGTCATAGGAATTCCTCTTTTACCATTTAAATATTTCTCATAGATAAAATAAATTTATCTAAAATTTATCTTTGAATTTAAATAAAATACCCATTAATTTCAATATGCTAGGAATTTCTATTTTCCCATCTAAATGATGGAATTCCAAATGTCATAGGAATTCCTCTTTTACCATTTAAATAGTAAAATACCCATTAATTTCAATATGCTATGAATTTCTCTTTTTGCCCATCTAAATGATGGAATTCTAAATGTTATAGGAATTTCTCTTTTACCATTTAAATATTTCTCATAGATAAAATAATTATCTAAAATTGATCTCTGAATTTAAATAAAATACCCATTAATTTCAATATGCTAGGAATTTCTCTTTTCCCATCTAAATGATGGAATTCCAAATGTCATAGAAATTTCTCTTTTACCATTTAAATATTTCTCATAGATAAAATAAATTTATCTAAAATTTATCTTTGAATTTAAATAAAATACCCATTAATTTCAATATGCTAGGAATTTCTCTTTTTCCATCTAAATGATGGAATTTCTCTTTTACCATTTAAATATTTCTCATAGATAAAATAAATTTATATAAAATTCATCTTTGAATTTAAATAAAATATCCATTAATTTAAATAAAATACCCATTAATTTCAATATGCTAAAAATTACACTTTTCTCATTTAAATAATTGAATTCCAATATGGTGGGAGTTCCTCTTTCATCATTTAAATTTATCTATGCAAAAAGATAAATTAAACTAAAATCTTTTTTTAATTTATTAAATAAAATATACATTATTTTATCATCCCAATTTTTCTCTTACTTCATTGGAATACATGGATTTCCATTGTCATGGGGATTACTCTTTTAACATAATAATGAACTACTATAAATTTCTCTTTTTTCTAATTAACTATTTATGCATAAACATAAAAATCAAATTTTCCATGATTATAATGAGAATCATTCAATTAATCTAGGATGATTAATCCTAGAATATGGTAGGAAGTCCTCTTTTCATATTATGAATGAAAATGATTTATGTGTTAATTTTTTAAAAATTTTACCATAGCTTCGCTGCTATTACTAATAATTCTCAATAATTTTAAAAAATTAAAGTTTAGTAATATCATATGATAGAATAACCATTAATTGGATCAATATCCAATTATGGACTTGATTCCTAAATTTTTCATGAATTAAATATCATAAAAGCATTAAAAAGCCACTTATTTGGCCTCAATAGCATAGAAATTACTTTTAGATTAGAGAATTACTTCATGAGAAGCTTCATTTGAATATAGAATAGGTCATAGGAATGACCATTCTTTGGGGGAGAGAGAGACATGCTTTTAAAAAAATATTTAATTCAAGCATAAATGGAAATTTATGTGTTTTATCACTACAATTCATTAAAGAACTTTAATTGTATTAAAAAGCCATTCAATTGAATGCTTCTCAAGCTTGAGAGGGGTTGAGAAGAGAGAAAATATGGAGATTAAAAAGAAAAGACCATAAACCACAATTTACCTCCTAGATTGCTTGATTCTTTAATCAATGTAGAGGCCCTCAACCAATCAATTGGTTTGGTATGTTGATGAAAACTCCAAGGATCATTGAAGAGAGAAAAACTCCAATCTCTCCAATTTGTAGAGGATAATAGAAAATATCATTATTTCAATATAATACTCGAATGGTATAGTTCTCATATTTTTTACAAAGGGCTAAGGATCTATTTATAGGTGAGGGAGGCCTCTAACCAAGTCCAACTAGTTTCTAGAATTTTCCAAGTTCATTTTGGCTAGATTTGGACAAGATTTAGACCTAGTTTATTGATTTGGTTTGATCTAGGAGAGAGGAGAGATTTAAAAAATCACAATATTTTTTAGTTTAAAACTCCACCACACATGTGAAATAGGTGCCTCCTTGAAGAGCCCCCTTCTCCTTACCAAGGTGTCAAAATTAAATCATTATATCCAAAATATCTTATTTTTTAAGTAATATTCATAGTTTTTTTACTAATAAACCTTGTACTTAGTCAACTCTTCATCTTAAGTGGGCATTTTTCTTTTATAAATTGGATTTATCTCCTCCCCACACTTGGATTGATCCTACTGGCCCATAGGAACCTTAATTTGACCATAACCCAAAATTTTTTTAAAATCTAGACCCTTAGGCTAAGGTCCTTTATACTTATTTTCAATTAATTCCAAATGCACATTGGAAAGTTCTTTTTGAATTTCTGTTTCACGAAAAACCATTTGACACTAAGAGGATTTTTATATTCAAAAATATCCCAATTTTGGATTACCTCTCTCTAGACATTTTCTCTCTCTAGGTCAAAACAGGGTAAAACAGAATCTTTCTTCTATTTCAAAGAGGAAAAAAATTACAAGATCAGAAGGGGAGGTTCTTACACCTGTACCCCTCAAAAGCTGGAGGGAGGAATCTTACATCCTACCCTACTTAAAAAACGCGAGATGTCCTCATCTCGTAGGTGGAGTATGATCTCTTTCATCATCTTCTTCTTCTTCAGCATTATTGCCTTGGAAGCGGACGGCCGATTTGGAAACATCTCTCTTTGACTTCCCCTATTCTGAGACAGAGGTCTTGCATTACTTTGGACTAAAACTGCATTACTTTGGATTAAAACTACGGGTTGCTTAGAGGGTCTACCTCTGGGATTTCTCTGATTTTGGCGTAAAGAAACCTAATTACTTTGGAAGGAAGGAGCTGGAATCTGGAATCTTGATCCATGATTTTTCTACCCTGAAAACCTTGTTCCAAAAGAAGTTGGGCAATCCATATTGTGATGTCCAAATCCTTGACATTTATAGCATTTCACTCCCTTGTTCAAGTGTGGAACTTCTGAAGTTGGATTCCAAGGGATTGAGTTCCGAGAAAAGGATATTTCTTCCATTCTGGAACTTCCCATATCCTGGGCTTGACCCTTATATCTCTTAGACGGTGGAAGGTTGGAATCACCTTTTGGAGCTAAAAACCTTTTGAAAGGTGATGGTACTGGCTTCGGCGGGACCTTGACATCAAAGGCCTTGATGAAATCCTTCGCCATCCGCACTGCTTCAGCCATGGAAACTGGCTTGGCATTCTTCACTAGGATATTCAAAGGTTCATTTAGTCCCCCAATGAGCCTGGCCATCAGCTGTCATCCACCAGTGGTGGCGAGTATTTGAGGAGGAGAGCGAACGCTTGGTGATATACTTCAATAGTTCTGCTCCCCCGGGTTAACTCTAAGAATTGGTTCATCTTTGTTTCCAAAAAGCCAGGAGGACAAAATCTCTTCCTTAGGTAAATTTTGAGATCATTCCATGTTTGAGTGTTTCGATCCACACAGTTTGCCCCGCAGTGGTTTTTCCATGCTGCTCTACGTGTTTCTACTCTCTTTAGCCTTGCAAGAGCCATTTTGTACCCGGTGACATCGAAGTACTCTTCCGTTGCTTCAATCCACTTCTCCACAGTCTCGCCCAAGTTTTCCCCTTCACCCTTGAAAGATCCAGGCTACGATCTATGAAAAGTTTTATGAACATCCAAGTCGAGCTCTTCCTCATCGAGTTGGGGATTATCATTCCTACCACAACGACCTTGATCCATGATCTTATCAATATGAAAATTCTTGTTAAGTCCTTTTATTTACAATTCAAATCCAACTTTAGATCCAACTGATTCTGGGGTTCTTTACATTGGTCAGCTCTCCACAAAATCATGGGATAAAGATCCCTTATATAGAACTCATTATCAGATAACAATTCATTCAGAACATATCATTCATATTCTTAACACAATAATGGTCCATGAGACCAAAAATTCCATCCGAACATTCCTCCATGGAAGTTTCAGTTATGCAGGTTTTTAATTTGTCATCCCTTAACTGGATCCACTAGGTCAAGTGTTAACAATAGCAATCCGTCAGCACAATCCACTAATCTCGTAGTGATTTGCTAAAGTCATTAATCATCATTCCAGTTATATGAGCATCATCACACGGACTCGTCCCATTCATCCTCATTGTGGCTTTGTTCGATCGCTTTTCATCCAAAATTCAGGAATCATCTTTTTTTTTTCAATCAAAATCCAAATCAACTCATCAATTCTCAACCAAAATTTTAAAATCATATCAACCACATTCAAATTCATCATCTGGATAGCATTTTAACTTATAATTTCAAGGTCTTAGATTTACTCCTATATACTACCAGTAAAGAGCTGCAGTTATACCCTCGGTATATACGGGTAGTCACGGTCCTTGGAATAATAAGGTAAATACCATCATGACTAGGCCTCATAGAGGGTGGAAGGTTGGAATCACCTTCTGGAGCTAAAAACCTTTTGAAAGGTGATGGTACTGGCTTCGGCGGGACCTTGACATCAAAGGCCTTGACGAAATCCTTCGCGATCTACACTGCTTCGGCCATGGAAAAACTGGCTTGGCATCCTTCACTAGGATATTCAAAGGTTCATTCAGTCCCCGAATGAACCTCGCCATGAGCTGTTATTCATCCAGTGGTGGCGAGTATTTGAGGAGGAGAGCGAACGCTTGTTGGTGATATACTTCAATAGTTCTATTCCCCTGGTGGGTTAACTCTAAGAATTCGTTCATCTTTGTTTCCAAAAAGCCAGGAGGATAGAATCTCTTCCTTAGGTAAATTTTGAGATCATTCCATGTGTGAGTGTTTCGATTCACACAGTTTGTCTCGCAGTGGTTTCTCCATGCTACTCTGCATGTTTCTACTATCTTCAGTCTTGCAAGAGCCATTTTGCTCTTCTCATTGTACCTGGTGACATCAAAGTACTCTTCCACTGCTTCGATCGACTTCTCCACAGTCTCGCCCAAGTTTTCCCCTTCACCCTTGAAAGATCCAGGCTGCGATCTATGAAGAGTTTTACGAACATCCAAGTCGAGCTCTTCCTCAATCGAGTTGGGGGTTATCATTCCTACCATGAGATGACCTCGATCCATGATCTTATCAATACAGAAATTCTTGTTAAGTCCTTTTATTTACAATTCAAATCTGACTTTAGATCCAACTGATTCTGGGGTTCTTTAGATTGGTCAGCTCTCCACAGAATCATGGGATAAAAATCCCTTATATAGAACTCATTATTAGTAGATAACAATTCATTCAGAACATATCATTCATATTCTTAACACAATAATGGTCCATGAGACCGAAAATTCCATTTGAACATTCCTCCATGGAAGTTTCAGTTATGCAAGTTTTTAATTTGTCATCCCTTAACTGGATCCACCAGGTCAAGTGTTAACAGTAGCAATCTATCAGCACAATCCACTAATCTCATAGTGATTTGCTGAAGTCATTATCGTCATTCCAGTTTACGAACATTATCACAGGGACTCGTCCCATTCATCCTCATTATGGCTTTGTTCAAGTGATTGTTTTTCAACCAAAATTCAGGAATCATCTTTTTTTTTTCAATCAGAATCCAAATCAACTCATCAATTCTCAACCAGAATTTTAAAATCATATAAACCACATTCGAATTCATCATCTGGATAGCATTTTTACTTATAATTTCAAGGTCTTAGATTTACTCGTATATACTGCCAACAGTAAAGAGCTACAGTTATACCATCGGTATATACGAGTAGTCACACGGTCCTTGGAATTATAAGGTAAATACCAACTAGGCCTCAAAGTAAGTCAGGGATTTCCATACAATTGCGGTACTTCATCTGAAGACCCACTTTCAATTTTATGAATGTTCATTCTGAATATCAATTTGTATAAATTTTATCACACAATCATAACCTTTTACTATTACTTCACCCTATCGAAAAGCACGGACGATTCCTCCAGGATATTTATACTCTAACGTAGTTACCGAGCCTGTGAGTCACTTGGTCAAATCAAGGAATAAAGTTGTACTTGGATCATAGAAACCAATGCTTTTTTCCCCATCGAGAGGCACAGCCGTGGATTCTTTTTCCATAGAACAATTACTATCCGGGATTTACTTCATCTATCGTACTATAACAGAGTTAAGTCTTATTTTACGGATCCATCAGTCCAGCCTAACCCCATCCAGTCCCATGGGTTAGCCAACTGCCCAACCACTGTAGTGATGGGATCCAATTAGGAATTTGGTTAGGTTTTATCCTAGGTAGTACCAGGGAAAAGAGTTCCCAGGCCCCGTAGCTGGATATTCATGCAAATTTAACGCCAGTCACACCACTTACACACCCAATATAAAATTGCCTTTTTCACAGATTCAGCTATCTTTAAAACAATCATTTAATGAAACCATAGTGTCACTGATCATAATCCTCCAAAATATCCGGTTGAATCCTAATTTCCAATCATTCCTTCATCCGGTTAAATCCTAATTTCCAATCATTCCTTCATCGGTGTACCTATGGCACCATCGATAACTAGAACGCTCACCACCTGTCCCTCAAGGGCCTTTTCGATAGTTCCTAGCTCATAGTACCCGACAATATATTCACTTATTATAAAAATCAAGATGGAATCTCCGTTGAAGATTAGCAACATCAACCAATAGATCCATATAAGAGAGCCATGGACTTATCTATTGAGGACCAACAAGGTCAATCAACTAGATCCATGCCCAGTTTCAGAAAACAACTCCTTCTCCTTATTCCAATATCTTCCTCGATGCACGTGTGGGTATCTTTGGCGACCCAGAGCCCGAGCAGCGTATGGTCAGCACCCTCTAGGATCCTTCGAAGGTCACCTAGCGCTTCACTCACAGGCCGCTTCCTTGGTCTCTCATCCACCGTACCCAAAGCGCACCATTTAAATCGTACTGAGGTAGGTCAAGACCTCGGCCGACCTTGCTACGCGAGACATCCTCTGTTGACTCTCCATCAGGTGTTGCAACTTTATCAGTTAGGTCTCCATGACCTCATTCTCAAGATGGTCAAAATGCTTCCCCAGCATTATTGACATAAAACAGTCATTTAAAAATAGGTCATAAATACAGCTTTTATAATGAACTCTCATCTTTCACATTGTTCCACATCTGTCCACATTACTTAATCCATATCCAATTCATATGTATTCTTATTCTCATCTAATCACATCATTTTTCATCTCATCACATCTTTCCTCATTTATGCTCATCTCACATCTCATCCACTCGTACCCATATTCACATCCCATCACAATTTACATCACATATCATTCATTCACATCTATCTCAATTTACATCACATTCATTTCACATCTCATCTCATTCATTCTTATCGTGATTCACATCACATCACATCTCATCCATTCGCATCCCATATCATTCATTTACAACCGATTCACATGACATCACATCTCATTCATTCACATCCTGAATTCACATCACATTACATCTCATCCATTCACTCACATCCACATCACATCCTTTCACATACATATTCACATCCATTTTTTCACATACACATCCACATCCAGTCTTCCACAAACACATCCACATCCATTCTTCCACATACACATCCACATCAATTCTTCCTCATACACATCCACATCCATTCTTTCACATACACATCCACATCGATTCTTTCACATACACAGCCACATCCATTTCCATTACATCATAGCTTATTTTCATCTTACCACATCCATTCACATCTTATCGCATCCTATTCACATCTTATCACATCCATTTCACATGCTATTCCCATTTAGTAGCTTTTTCTAGTTTGATTCCGATAATGGGACTTTTTCTAAATTTCTACCAACAATTGCTTGGCCTAATTAAAGGTTCCTTTTCTCGAACAACTATTGCTAGATTCCTTCTCAATTCCTCAATTGAATTATATTCAATATTACTCTTTTGAATAAAATAATTCATGGGATTTACAGAAATCAATTCTACCCATATTTCCACTTTTGACAAATAATCATAAATTGAATTGTACTAAAAATTTCTCTTCTTTCCATTAAATTTCTTGGATCTCAAAAACCATGGGAATTCCTCTTTTTTGCATTTAATTATTTGCATTCCAATGTCATGGAAATTTCTCTTTTATCACATCAATATTTCTCTTTTATCAGATCAATATTTCTTGGATCTCAAATACCATGGAAATTCCTCTTTTTTGCATTTTACTATTTGCATTCCAATGTCATGGGAATTTCTCTTTTATCACATCAATATTTCTCATAGTAAAATACCCATTAATTTCAATATGCTATGAATTTCTCTTTTCCCATCTAAATGATGGAATTCTAAATGTTATAGGAATTCCTCTTTTACCATTTAAATATTTCTCATAGATAAAATAATTATCTAAAATTGATCTCTGAATTTAAATAAAATACCCATTAATTTCAATATGCTAGGAATTTCTCTTTTCCCATCTAAATGATGGAATTCCAAATGTCATATAAAATTTCTCTTTTACCATTTAAATATTTCTCATAGATAAAATAAATTTATCTAAAATTCATCTTTGAATTTAAATAAAATACCCATTAATTTCAATATGCTAGGAATTTCTCTTTTTCCATCTAAATGATGGAATTCCAAATGTCATAAGAATTCCTATTTTACCATTTAAATATTTTTTCATAGATAAAATAGATTTATCTAAAATTTATCTTTAAATTTAAATAAAATACCCATTAATTTCAATATGCTAAAAGATACACTTGCCTCATTTAAATAATTGAATTCCAATATGGTGAGAATTACTCTTTAATCATTTAAATTTATCTATGCAAAAAGATAATTTTTTAACTAAGATCCTTATTTAAATTTTTAAATAAAATGTACATTATTTTAGCATCCCAATTTTTCTCTTACTTCATTGGAATACATGGATTTCCATTGTTATGGGGATTACTCTTTCAACATAATAATGAATTACTAGAAATTCCTCTTTTTTCTAATTAACTATTTCTGCATAAACATAAAAATTAATTTTTTCATGATAATAATGAGAATCATTCAATTAATCTAGGATGATTAATCCTAGAATATGGTAGGAAGTCCTCTTTTTATATTATGAATGAAAATGATTTATGTGTTAGTTTTTCAAGAATTTTGGCATAGCTTCGCTGCTATTACTGATAATTCTCAATAATTTTGAAAACATAAAGTTAAGTAATATCATATGATAGAATAACCATTAATTGGATCAATATCCAATTATGGACTTGATTCCTAATTTTTTTCATGAATTAAATAGCATAAAAGCATTAAAAAGTCACTTATTTGGTCTTAGTTTGACAAGCATAGAAATTACTTTTAGATTAGAGAATTACTTCATGATAAGCTTCATTTGAATATAGAATAGGTCATAGGAATGACCATTCTTTGGGGGAGAGAGAGACATGCTTTTAAAAAAAACATTTAATTTAAGCATAAATGGAAATTTATGTGTTTTATCACTACAATTCATTAAAGAACTTCAATTGTATTAAAAAGCCATTCAATTGAATGCTTCTCAAGCTTGAGAGGGGTTGAGAAGAGAGAACATTTGGAGATTTAAAAAAACCATAAACTAAACTTTACCTCCTAGATGGATTGATTCTTTAATCAATGTAGAGGCCCTTAACCAATCAATTGGTTTGGTATGTTGATGAAGACTCCAAGGAAGATTGAAGAGACAGAGAAACTCCAATCTCTCCAATTTGTAGAGGATTTTTAGGGAGAGAAACTCCAATCTCTCCAATTTGTAGAGGATTTTTAGAGGATAATAGAAAATATCATTATTTCATTATAATACTGGCATGAAATAGTTCTCATATTTTTTTACAAAGGGATAAGGATCTATTTATAGGTGAGGGAGACCTCTAACCAAGTCCAACTAGTTTTTAGAATTTTCCAGGTTCAGTTTAAGTGAATTTGGACAAGATTTAGACCTAGTTTGGCTCCCTTTTGATTTGGTTTGTTCCAGGAGAGAGGAGAGATAAGAATATCACAATATTTTTGAGTTTGAAACTCCACCACACATGTGAAATAGGAACCTCCTTGAAGAGCCCCCTTCTCCTTACCAAGGTATCAAAATTGAATCATTATACCCAAAATATCTCATTTTTTTAGTAATATTCATAGTTTTTTTTACTAAAAAACCTTGTACTCAATCAACTCTTCATCTTAAGTGGGCATTTACTCATTTTTGGGTATTTTTCTTTCATAAATTGAATTTATCTCCTCCCCACACTTGGATTGGTCCTATTGGCCCATAGGAACCTTAATTGGACCATAATCCAGAAATTTTTGAAAATCTAGACCCTTAGGCTAAGGTCCTTTATACTTATTTTCAATTAATTTCAAATGCACATGGGAAAGTTCTTTTTGAATTTCTGTTTCAGGGAAAACCATTCTAGACGCTAGGAGGATTTTCATATCCAAAAATATCTTAAATTTGGATTATCTCTCTCTAGATAATTTCTCTCTCCAAGTTAAAACAGGGTAAAAAAGAACCTTTCTTTTATTTCAAAGAAGGGAATAATTACAAGATCAGAAGGGGAGGTTCTTACACTTGTACACCTCAAAAGCTGGAGGGAGGAATCTTACATCCTACCCCACTTAAAAAATGCGAGATGTCCTCATCTTGTAGGTGGAGTATAATCTCTTTCATCTTCTTCTTCTTCTTTAATCACTTCCAGTGTTATTGCCTTGGAAGTGGAGGGCCAATTTGGGAACATCTTTCTTTGACTTCCCCTATTCTGAGGCAAAGGTCTTGCATTACTTTGGATAAAACTGTGGGTTGGTTAGAGGGTCTCTCTGATTCTGGCGCGCAGAAAGAAACCTGATTACTCTGGAAGGAAGGAGCTGGAGTCTGGAATCTTGATCCCGAATTTTCCCGCCCTGAAAATCTTGTTCCAAAAGGAGTTGGGCAATCCATACTGCGATGTCCAAATCCTTGACAGTTATAGCATTTCACTCCCTTGTTCAAGGGTGAAACTTTTGAAGTTCAATTCCAAGGGATTGAGTTCCGAGAAAAGGACATTTCTTCCATTCTGGAACTTCCCATATCCTGGGCTTGACCCTTATATCTCTTAGACGGTGGAAGGTTGGAATCACCTTCTAGAGCTAAAAACCTTTTCAAAGGTGATGGTGCTGGCTTTGGCGGGACCTTTTGACATCAAAGGCCTTGGCAAAATCCTTCGCCATCCGCACTGCTTCGTCCATGGAAACTGGCTCGGCATTCTTCACTAGGATATTCAAAGGTTCATTCAGTCCCCAAAAGAACCTGGCCATCAGCTGTTCTTCATCCAGCAGTGGGGCAAGTATCTTGAGGAGGGGGCGAATGCTTGGTGATATACTTCAATAGTTCTTCTCCCCTGGGTTAACTCTAAGAATTGGTTCATCTTTGTTTCCAAAAAGCCGGGAGAACAGAATCTCTTCCTTAGGTAATTTTTGAGATCATTCCATGTCTGAGTATTTCGATCCACACGGTTTGTCTCGTAGTGGTTTCTCCATGCTACTCTACCTATTTCTACTATCCTCAGCCTTGCAAGAGCCATTTTTTTCTTCTCATTGTACCCGGTGACATCGAAGTACTCTTCCATTGCTTCAATCGACTTCTCCCCCACAGTCTCGCCCAAGCTTTCCCCTTCACCCTTGAAAGATCCAGGCTGCGATCTATGAAGAGTTTTACGAACATCTAAGTCGAGCTCTTCCTCATCGAGTTCGGGGTTATCATTCCTACCACGACAATCTCGATCTATGATCTTATCAATACAAAAATTTCTTGTTAAGTCCTTTTATTTATAATTCAAATCCGACTTTAGATCCAAGTGATTCTGGGGTTCTTTAGATTGGTCAGCTCTCCACAGAATTATGGGATAAAGATCCCTTATATAGAACTCATTATCAGATAACAATTCATTCAGAACATATCATTTATATTCTTAACACAATAATGGTCCATGAGACCAAAAATTCCATCTGAACATTCCTCCATGGAAGTTTCAGTTATGCAGGTTTTTAATTTGTCATCCCTTAACTAGATCCACTAGGTCAAGTGTTAACAGTAGCAATCTGTCAGCACAATCCACTAATCTTGTAGTGATTTGCTGAAGTCATTATCGTCATTCCAGTTATGAACATCATCACAGGGACTCGTCCCATTCATCCTCATTGTGGCTTTGTTCAACTGATCGCTTTTCAACCAAAATTCAAGAATCGTCTTTTTTTTTTCCAATCAAAATCCAAATCAACTCATCAATTCTCAACCAGAATTTTAAAATCATATCAACCACATTCGAATTCATCATCTGGATAGCATTTTTACTTATAATCTCAAGGTCTTAGATTTACTCGTATATACTGCCAATAAAGAGCTGCAGATATATCCTCGATATATAGGGGTCGTCACGATCCTTGGAATTATAAGGTAAATACCATCATGACTAGGCCTCAAGCAAGTCACGGATTTTCATACAATTGCGGTACTTCATCTAAAGACCCACTTTCAATTTTATGAAACTTCATTCTAAACATCAATTTGTATGAATTTTATCACAACCTTTTACTATTACTTCACAAATTTTTGACATTTTTGGCTTTTCAGTTGATCCACTTTAGCCAATTCACTCTAATACCAGCTGAAAGATCCCTGCCCCCTCCATGCAATGGATTCCAGGGTGCTAGCAGCGAAAGTAGCACATCTTGCGCAGGGCAGGATCACTCATTCGGGGCCTTGCCCATGGATATCCGAACAAGAGACTAATCCCTTAGTTCTTCAAAAACCAAACCCCGAAAAACTTCCCCCTATTGGAAAGCATGGGAGATTCCTCCAGGATATTTGTACTCTAACATAGTTAGGATAATTTTTTACCAAACTGATCCGATCGAACCTGTGAGTCACTTGGTCAGATCAAGGAAGAAACTTGCACTTGGATCATAGAAACCAACGCTTTTTTCCCCATCGAGAGACACAACCGTTGATTCTTTTTCCATAGAACAATTACTATTCGGGATTTACTTCATCTATCGTACTATAATAGAATTGAGTCTCGTTTTACACATCCATCAGTCCAGCCTAATCCCATCCAGTCCCCCATGGGTTAGCCAACCACTGTAGTGATGGGATCCAATTAGGAATTTTAGGTTTTGTCCCGAGGGTAGTACCAGGGAAAAGAGTTCCCAGGCCCCTTAGCCGGATATTCATGCAAATTTAAGGTCAGCCACACCACTTACACACCCAATTTGAAATTTCCTTTTTCATAGATTTAGCTATCTTTAAAATAATCATTTAATGAAACCATAGTGTCACTGATCATAATCCTCCAAAATATCCGGTTGAATCCAATTTTCGATCATTCCTTCATCGGAGGATCTATGGCATCATTGGCAACCAGAACCCTCTTCACCTGTCCCTCTCAGCAGGGGCCTTCTCGATAGTTCCTAGCTCATAGTAATCGACAATATATTCACTTATAAAATTCAAGATGGAATCTCCGTTGAAGATCAGCAACATCAACCAACAGATCCATATAAGAGAGCCATGGACTCATCCGTTGAGGACCAACAAGTCAATCAACCAGATCCATGCCCGGCTTCAAAAAACAACTCTTACTCCTTGTTCCAATATCTTCCCCGATGCACGTGTGGGTATCTTTGGCGACCCAGAGCCCGAGCAGCGTATGGTGAGCACCCTCTAGGATCCTTCGAAGGTCACCTAGCACTTCACTCATAGGCCGCTTTCTTGGTCCCTCATCCACCGTACCTGAAGCGCACCATTTAAATCGTACTGAGGTAGGTCAAGACCTCGGTATGATTTAAGACCTTGCTACGCGAGACGTTCTCCGTTGACTCTCCGTCAGCTATTGCAACTTTCTCAGTTAGGTCTCCACGACCTCATTCTCAAGACGGTCAAAATGCTTCCCCAGCATTATTGACATAAAACAGTCATTTGAAAGCAAGTCAAAAATACAATTTCTATAATGAACTCTCGTCTTTCACATTGTTCCACATCTGTCCACATTACTTAATCCATATCCAATTCATATGTATTCCTATTCTCATCCAATCACATCATTTTTCATCTCATCACATCTTTCCTTATTTATCCTCATCACATCTTTCCTCATTTATCCTCATTTATCCTCATCACATCTCATCCACTCGCATGTACCCATATTCACATCCCATCACACCTCATTCACTTACATCACATATCATTTATTCACATCTATCTCAATTTACATCACATGTCATCACATTCATTTCACATCTCATCTCATTCATTCTTATCCCGATTCACATCACATCTCATCACATCACATCACATCACATCTCATCCATTCACATCCCATATCATTCATTTACATTCCATTCACATGACATCACATCTCAATCATTCACATCACATTACATCTCATCCATTCACTCATATCGACATCACATCCTACACATCCACATCCATTCTTTCACATACACATCCACATCCATTCTTTCAAATACACATCCACATCCATTCTTTCACATCCATTCTTCCACATACACCTGGATCCACATCCATTCTTCCACATACACATCCACATCCATTCTTTCACATACACATCCACATCCATTCTTTCACATACCATCTTATTTTTATCTTATCACATCCATTCACATCGTATCGCATCCTATTTACATCTTATCACATCCATTTCACATGCTATTCCCATTTAGTGCCTTTTTCTATTTTGATTCCGATAATGGGACTTTTTCTAAATTTCTACCAATTGCTTGGCATAGTTAAAGGTTCCTTTTCTCGAACAACTATTTCTAGATTCCTTCTCAATTCCTCAATTGTTTTTTTTTTCAATATTCCTCTTTTGAATAAAAGATTTCATGGGATTTACAGAAATCAATTCTACCCATATTTTCACTTTTGACAAATAATCATAAATTGAATTATACTAAAAATTCCTTTTCTTTCCATTTAATTTCTTCGATCTCAAATACCATGGGAATTCCTCTTTTTTTATTTAATTATTTGCATTCCAATGTCATGGGACTTTCTATTTATCATCAATATTTCTCATAATAAAACACCCATTAATTTCAATATGCTAGGAATTTCTCTTTTCCCATCTGAATGATGGAATTCTAAATGTCACAGGAATTCGATCTGAATGATGGAATTCTAAATGTCACAGGAATTCCTCTTTTACCATTTAAATATTTCTCATAGATAAAATAAATTTATCTAAAATTCATCTTTGAATTTAAATAAAATACCCATTAATTTCAATATGCTAGGAATTTATCTTTTCCCATCTAAATTATGGAATTCCAAATGTCATAAGAGTTCCTCTTTTACCATTTAAATATTTCTCATAGATAAAAATAAATTTATCTAAAATTCATCTTTGAATTTAAATAAAATACCCATTAATTTCAATATGCTAGGAATTTCTCTTTTTCCATGTAAATGATGGAATTCCAAATGTCATAAGCATTCCTCTTTTACCATTTAAATATTTCTCATAGATAAAATTCATCTTTGAATTTAAATAAAATACCCATTAATTTTAATATGCTAAAAATTACACTTTCCTCATTTAAATAATTGAATTCCAATATGGTGGAAATTCCTCTTTCATCATTTAAATTTATCTATGCATAAAGATAAATTTAACTAAAATCCTTCTTTAATTTTTTAAATAAAATATACCTTGATTTAGCATCCCAATTTTTATCTTACTTCATTGGAATACATGGATTTCCATTGTCATGGGGATTACTCTTTTAACATAAAAATGAATTACTAGAAATTTCTCTTTTTCCTAATTAACTATTTATGCATAAACATAAAAATCAAATTTTCCATGATTATAATGAGAATCATTCAATTAATCTAGGATGATTAGTCCAAGAATATGGTAGGAAGTCCTCTTTTCATATTATGAATGAAAATGATTTATGTGTTAATTTTTCAAGAATTTTGCCATAGCTTCGTTGCTATTACTAATAATTCTCAATTATTTTAAAAACATAAAGTTTACTAATATCATATGATAGAATAACCATTAATTGGATCACTATCCAATTATGGACTTGATTCCTAATTTTTCCATGAATTAAATAACATAAAAGCATTAAAAAGCCACTTATTTGGCCTCAATTTGACAAGCACAAAAATTACTTTTAGATTAGAGAATTACTTCATGAGAAGCTTCATTTGAATATAGAATAGGTCATAGGAATGACCATTCTTTGGGGGAAAGAGAGACATGCTTTAAAAAAAACATTTAATTCAAGCCATAAATGAAAATTTATGTGTTTTATCACTACAATTCATTAAAGAACTTCAATTGTATTAAAAAGCCATTCAATTGAATGCTTCTCAAGCTTGAGAGGGGTTGAGAAGAGAGAACATTTGGAGATTTTTGTTTTAAAAAAAGACCACAAACCACACTTTACCTCCTAGATTGCCTGATTCTTTAATCAATGTACAAGACCCCAACCAATCAATTAGTTTGGTATGTTGATGAAGACTCCAAGGAAGATTGAAGAGAGAGAGAAACTCCAATCTCTCCAATTTGTAGAGGATAATAGAAAATATCATTATTTCAATATAATACTGGCATGGTATAGTTCTTATATTTTTTTACAAAGGGCTAAGGATCTATTTATAGGTGAGGGAGGCCTCTAACCAAGTCCAACTAGTTTATAGAATTTTTCAGGTTCAATTTGGCTGAATTTGGACAAGATTTGGACCTAGTTTGGCTCCCTTTTGATTTGGTTTGATCCAGGAGAGAGGAGAGATAAAAATATCACAATATTTTTGAGTTTGAAACTCCACCACATGTGAAATAGGCACCTCCTTAAAGAGCCCCCTTCTCCTTACCACAAGGTGTCAAAATTGAATCATTATACCCAAAATATCTCATTTTTTTTAGTAATATTCATAGTTTTTTTTACTAATAAACCTTGTACTCAGTCAACTCTTCATCTTAAGTGGGCATTTACTCATTTACTCTTCATCTTAAAAGGGCATTTACTCATTTTTGGGTATTTTTCTTTTATAAATTGGATTTATGTGCTCCCCACACTTAGATTGATCTTATTGGCCCATAGGAACCTTAATTGGACCATAATCCAAAAATTTCTGAAAATCTAGACCCTTAGGCTAAGGTCCTTTATACTTATTTTCAATTAATTCCAAATGCACATTGGAAAGTTCTTTTTGAATTTCTATTTCAGGGAAAACCATTTTAGACACTAGGAGGATTTTTATATCCAAAAATATCTCAATTTTGGATTACCACACTCTAGATATTTTCTCTCTCCAAGTCAAAATAGGCTAAAACAGAATCTTTCTTTTATTTCAAAGAGGGGAATAATTACAAGATCAGAAGGGGAGGTTCTTACACCTGTACACCTCAAAAGCTAGAGGGAGGAATCTTACATCGTACCCCATTTAAAAAATGTGAGATGTTCTCATCTCGTAGGTGGAGTATGATCTCTTTCATCTTCTTCTTCTTCTTCAATCACTTCCAGTGTTATTGCCTTGGAACCGGACGGCCGATTTGGGAACATCTCTCTTTGACTCTCCCTATTCTGAGGCGGAGGCCTTCCATTACTTTGGATTAAAACTACGGGTTGGTGAGAGGGTCTACCTCTACGATTTCTCTGATTTTGGCGAAAAGAAACCTGATTACTCTGGAAGGAAGGAGCTGGAGTCTGGAATCTTGATCCTTTATTTTCCCACCCTGAAAACCTTGTTCCAAAAGGAGTTGGGCAATCCATACTGCGATGTCCAAATCCTTGACAGTTATAGCATTTCACTCCCTTGTTCAAGGGTGGAACTTCTGAAGTTAATTTCCAAGGGATTGAGTTCCAGGAAAAGGACATTTCTTCCATTTTGGAACTTCCCATATCCTGGGTTTGACCCTTATATCTCTTAGACGGTGGAAGGTTGGAATCACCTTCTGGAGCTAAAAACCTTTTGAAAGGTGATGGTGCTGGCTTTACTGGGACCTTGACATCAAAGGCCTTGGTGAAATCCTTCGCCATCCGCACTGCTTCGGCCATAGAAACTGGCTTGGCATTCTTCATCCAGTAGTGGCGAGTAGTTGAGGAGGAGAGCGGACACTTCGTGATATACTTCAATAGTTCTGCTCCCCTAGGTTAACGCTAAGAATTCATTCATCTTTGTTTCCAAAAAGCCGAGAGGACAGAATCTCTTCCTTAGGTAAATTTTGGATCATTCCATGTCTGAGTGTTTCGATCCACACGGTTTGTCTCGCAGTGGTTTCTCCATGCTACTCTGCATGTTTCTACTATCTTCAGCCTTGCAAGAGCCATTTTTTTTCTCATTGTACCCAGTGACATCGAAGTACTCTTCCATTGCTTCGATCCACTTCTCCACAGTCTTGCCCAAGTTTTTTCCTTCACCCTTGAAAGATCTAGGCTGTGATCTATGAAGAGTTTTACGAACATCCAAGTCGAGCTATTCCTCATCGAGTTGGGGGTTATCATTCCTATCACGATGACCTTGATCCATGATCTTATCTCAATACAAAAATTCATGTTAAGTCCTTTTATTTTTAATTCAAATCTGACTTTAGATCCAACTGATTCTGGGGTTCTTTAGATTGGTCAGCTCTCCATAGAATCATGGGATAAAGATCCCTTATATAGAACTCATTATCAGATAACAATTCATTCAGAACATATCATTCATATTCTTAACACAATAATGGTCCATGAGATGGAAAATTCTATCTAAACATTCCTCCATGGAAGATTCAGTTATGCAGGTTTTTAATTTGTCATCCCTTAACTGGATCCACTAGGTCAAGTGTTTACAGTAGCAATTTGTCAACACAATCCACTAATCTCGTAGTGATTTGCTGAAGTCATTATCCTCATTCCAGTTACAAACATCATCACAGGGACTCATCCCATTCATCCTCATTGTGGCTTTGTTCAACTGATCGCTTTTTAACCAAAATTCAGGATTTATCTTTTTTTTTTCAATCAGAATCCAAATCAACTCATCAATTCTCAACCATAATTTTAAAATCATATCAACCACATTCGAATTCATCATCTGGATAGCATTTTTACTTATAATTTCAAGGTCTTAGATTTACTCGTATATACTACCACTAAAGAGCTGCACTTATACCCTCGGTATATACGGGTAGTACGATCCCTGGAATTGACTAGGCCTCAAGCAAGTCAGGGATTTCCATACAATTGCGGTACTTCATCTGAAGACCCACTTTTAATTTTTTGAATCTTATTCTGAATATCAATTTGTATGAATTTTATCACACAATTACAACCTTATATTTTTACTTCATAAATTTTTGACATTTTTGGGTTTTCAGTTGATCCACTTTAGTCAATTCGCTCTGATACCAGCTGGAAGATCCCTGCCCCCTTCACGCAACAAATTTGGGGATGCTAGCAGCGGAAGTAGCACATCTTGCACGGGGCAGGATCCCTCACTCCGGGCCTCGCCCACTCAGATATTCGGACAAGAGACTAATCCCTTGGTTCTTCAAAAACCGAACCCGGAAAAACTTCCCCCTACCAAAAAGCACGAGCGATTCCTCCAGGATATTTGTACTCTAACGTAGTCAGGGTCATTTCTGACCAAAGTGATTCAACCAAACCTATGAGTCACTTGGTCAGATCAAGGAAGAAACTTGCACTTGGATCATAGAAACCAATGCTTTTTTCCCCATTGAGAGGCACAGCCACCGTTGATTCTTTTTCCATAGAACAATTACTATCTGGGATTTACTTCATCTATCGTACTATAACAGAATTGAGTCTCATTTTACGGATCCATTCCCATGGATTAGCCAACCGCCCAACCACTATAGTGATGGCATCCAATTAGGAATCTGGTTAGGTTTTGTCTCGGGTACCAGGGAAAAGAGTTCCCAAGCCCCCTAGCCGGATATTCATGCAAATTTAATACCACTCACACCACTTACACACCCAATATGAAATTGCCTTTTTCACAGATTCAGCTATCTTTAAAATAATCATTTATTGAAACCATCGTGTCACTGATCATAATCCTCTAAAATATCCGGTTGAATCCTAATTTCTAATCATTCCTTCATCGGTGTACCTATGGCATCATTGGCAACAACCAGAACGCTCACCATCTGTCCCTCAAAGGGCCTTTTCGATAGTTCCTAGCTCATAGTACCCAACAATATATTCACTTATAAAAATCAAGATGAAATCTCCGTTAAAGATCAGCAACATCAACCAACAAATCCATATAAGAGAGCCATGGACTCATCGGTTGAGGACCAACAAGGTTAATCAGCCAGATCCATGCCCTGTTTCAGAAAACAACTCTTACCCCTTGTTCCAATATCTTCCCCGACCCACATGTGGGTATCTTCGGTGACCCAGAGCCCTAGCACCGTATGGTCAGCACCCTCTAGGATCCTTCAAAGGTCATGTAGCGCTTCACTCATAGGCCGCTTCCTTGGTCACTCATCCACTATACCGAAAGCTCACCATTTAAATCGTACGGAGGCTGGTCAAGACCTCGGCCGACCTTGCTACACGAGACGTCCTCCGTTGACTCTCTATCAACTATTGCAACTTTATTAGTTAGGTCTCCACACGACCTCATTCTCAAGACGGTCAAAATGCTTCCCCAACATTATTGACATAAAACAGTTATTTAAAAAGAGGTCATAAATACAGTTTCCATAATGAACTCTCGTCTTTCACATTATTCCACATCTGTCCACATTACTTAATCCATATCCAATTCATATGTATTCTTATTCTCATCCAATCACATCATTTATCATCTCCTCACATCTTTCATCATTTATCCTCATCACATCTCATCCACTCGCATCTACCCATATTCACATCCCATCACACCTCATTCATTTACATCACATATCATTCATTCACATCTATCTCAATTTACATCACATGTCATCACATTCATTTCACATCTCATCTCATTCATTCTTATCCCGATTCACATCACATCACATCTCATCCATTCACATCCCATATCATTCATTTACATCCGATTCACATGACATCACATCTTATTCATTCAACACATCCTGAATTCACATCACATTATATCTCATCCATTCACTCACATCGACATCACATCCTTTCACATACACATCCACATCCATTCTTCCACATACACATCCACATCCATTCTTCCACATACACATCCACATCCATTCTTCCACATCCACATCCACATCCATTCTTTCACATACACATCCACATCCATTTCTATTTCCATTACATCACATCTTATTTTCATCTTATCATATCCATTCACATCTTATCGCATCCTATTTACATCTTATCACATCCATTTCACATGCTATTCCCATTTAGTAGCTTTTTCTAGTTTGATTCCGATAATGGGATTTTTTCTAAATTTCTACCAAATTGCTTGGCCTAATTAAAGGTTCCTTTTCTCAAACAACTATTTCTAGATTCCTTCTTAATTCCTCAATTGAATTATATTCAATATTCCTGTTTTGAATGAAAGAATTCATGGGATTTACAGAAATCAATTCTCCCATATTTTCACTTTTGACAAATAATCATAAATTGAATTATACTAAAAATTTCTCTTCCTTACATTTAATTTCTTGGATCTCAAATACCATGGGAGTTCCTCTTTTTTGCATTTAATTATTTGCATTCCCTTATCATAGGAATTTCTCTTTTATCATCAATATTTCTCATAATAAAATACCCATTAATTTCAATATGCTAGGAATTTCTCTTTTCCCATCTAAATGATGGAATTCTAAATGTCATAGGAATTCCTCTTCTACCATTTAAATATTTCTCATAGATAAAATAAATTTATCAAAAATTTATCTTTGAATTTAAATAAAATACCCATTAATTTAAATATGCAAGGAATTTCTCTTTTCCCATCTAAATGATGGAATTCCAAATGTCAATTCCTCTTTTACCATTTAAATATTTCTCATAGATAAAATAAATTTATATAAAATTCATCTTTGAATTTAAATAAAACACCCATTAATTTCAATATGCTAGGAATTTCTCTTTTCCCATCTAAATGATGGAATTCCAAATGTCTTAGGAATTTCTCTTTTACCATTTAAATATTTCTCATAGATAAAATAGATTTATCTAAAATTCATCTTTGAATTTAAATAAAAAACTCATTAATTTTAATATGCTAAAAATTACACGAAAATCCTTCTTTAATTTTTTAAATAAAATATACATTATTTTAGCATCCCAATTTTTATCTTACTTCATTGGAATACATGGATTTCCATTGTCATGGTGGGGATTACTCTTTTAACATAATAATGAATTACTAGAAATTTCTCTTTTTCCTAATTAACTATTTATGCATAAACATAAAAATCAAATTTTCCATGATTATAATGAGAATCATTCAGTTAATCTAGGATGATTAATCCTAGAATATGGTAGGAAGTCCTCTTTTCATATTACGAATGAAAATGATTTATGTGTTAATTTTTCAGAAATTCTACCATAGCTTCGCTATTACTGATAACTCTTAATAATTTTGAAAACATAAAGTTTAGTAATATCATATGATAGAATAACCATTAATTGGATCAATATCCAATTATGGACTTGATTCCTAATTTTTCCATGAATTAAATAGCACAAAAGCATTAAAAACCACTTATTTGGCCTCAATTCGACAAGCATAGAAACTACTTTTAGATTAGAGAATTACTTCATGAGAAGCTTCATTTGAATATAGAATAGGTCATGGAAATGACCATTCTTTGGGGGAGAGAGAGACATGCTTTAAAAAAATATTTAATTTAAGAATAAATGGAAATTTATGTGTTTTATCACTACAATTCATTAAAGAACTTCAATTGTATTAAAAAGCCATTCAATTGAATGCTTCTCAAGCTTGAGAGGGGTTGAGAATAGAGAACATTTGGAGATTTTAAAAAAAAGACCATAAACCACACTTTACCTCCTACATTACTTGATTCTTTAATCAATGTAGAGGCCCCCAACTAATCAATTGGTTTGGTATGTCGATGAAGACTCCAAGGAAGATTGAAGAGAGAGAGAGAAACTCCAATCTCTCCAATTTGTAGAGGATTTTTAGAGGATAATAGAAAATATCATTATTTCAGTATAATACTGGCATGGTATAGTTCTCGTATTTTTTTACAAAGGGCTAAGGATATATTTATAGTTGAGGGAGGCCTCTAACCAAGTCCAACTAGTTTCTAGAGTTTTCCAGGTTCAGTTTGGCTGAATTTGGACAAGATTTGGACCTAGTTTGTTGGTTCCCTTTTGATTTGGTTTGATCCAAGAGAGAGGAGAGATAAAAATATCACAATATTTTTAAGTTTGAAACTCCACCACACATGTAAAATAGGCTCCTCCTTGAAGAGACCCCTTCTCCTTACCAAGGTGTCAAAATTAAATCATTATACCCAAAATATCTCATTTTTTTAGTAATATTCATAGTTTTTTTACTACTAATAAACCTTGTACTCAGTCAACTCTTCATCTTAAGTGGGCATTTACTCATTTTTGGGTATTTTTCTTTTATAAATTGGATTTATCTCCTCCCCACATATGGATTGATCCTATTGGCCCCCATAGGAACCTTAATTGGACCATAATCCAAAAATTTCTAAAAATCTAGACCCTTAGGCTAAGGTCCTTTATACTTATTTTCAATTAATTCCAAATGCACATTGGAAAGTTCTTTTTGAATTTCTATTTTAGGGAAAACTATTGTAGACACTAGGAGGATTTTTATATCCAAAAATATCTCAATCTTGGATTACCTCTCCCTAGACGTTTTCTCTCTCCAGGTCAAAACAAGGTAAAACAGAATCTTTCTTTTATTTCAAAGAGGGGAATAGTTACAAGATCATAAGGGGAGGTTCTTACACCTAAACACCTCAAAAGCTAGGGGGAGGAATCTTACATCCTACCCCACTTAAAAAACGCGAGATGTCCTCATCTCATAGGTGGAGTATGATCTCTTCTTCTTCTTCTTCAATCACTTCCAGCGTTACTGCCTTGGAAGCGGACGGCTGATTTGGGAACATCTCTCTTTGACTTCCCCTATTCTAAGGCAGAGGTCTTGCATTATTTTGGATTAAAACTACAGGTTGGTTAGAGGGTCTACCTCTGGGATTTCTCTGATTTTGGTGGAAAGAAACCTGATTACTCTGTAAGGAAGGAGCTAGAGTCTGGAATCTTGATCCCTGATTTTCCCACCCTGAAAACCTTTTTCCAAAAGGAGTTGGGCAATCCATACTGTGATGTCCAAATCCTTGAGAGTTATAGCATTTCACTCCCTTGTTCAAGGGTGGAACTTTTGAAGTTGAATTCCAAGCGATTGATTTCCGGGAAAAGGACATTTTTTCCATTCTAGAACTTCCCATATCCTGGGCTTTGACCCTTATATCTCTTGAATGGTGGAAGGTTGGAATCACTTTCTGGAGCTAAAAACCTTTTGAAAGGTGATGGAGCTAGCTTTGGCGGGACCTTGACATCAAAGGCCTTGGCGAATTCCTTCACCATCCGCACTGCTTTGGCCATGGAAACTGGCTCGGCATTCTTCACTAGGATATTCAAAGTTTCGTTCAGTCCCCGAATGAAACTGGCCATCAGCTATTCTTCATCCAACAGTGGTGAGTATTTGAGGAGGATAGCGAATGCTTGGTGTGATATACTTCAATAGTTCTGCTCCCCTGGGTTAACGCTAAGAATTGGTTCATCTTTGTTTCCAAAAAACCGGAAGGACATAATCGTTTCCTTAGGTAAATTTTGAGATCATTCCATGTCTGAGTGTTTCGATCCACACGGTTTGTCTCGCAGTGGTTTCTCCATGCTACTTTGCCTATTTCTACTATCTTCAGCCTTGCAAGAGCCATTTTTTTCTTCTCATTGTACCCGGTGACATCGAAGTACTCTTCCATTACTTTGATCCACTTCTCCATAGTCTCGCCCAAGTTTTCTCCTTCACCCTTGAAAGATCTAGGCTGTGATCTATGAAGAGTTTTACAAACATCCAAGTCGAGCTCTTTCTCATCCAATTGGGGGTTATCATTCCTACCACAACGACCTTGATCCATGATCTTATCTCAATACAAAAGTTCTTGTTAGGTCCTTTTATTTATAATTCAAATCCGACTTTAGATCCAACTGATTTTGGGGTTCTTTAGATTGGTCAACTCTCCACAGAATCATGGGATAAAGATCCCTTATATAGAACTCATTATCACATAACAATTCATTCAGAACAACATATCATTCATATTCTTAACACAATAATGGTCCATGGGACCGAAAATTCCAACTGAACATTCCTCCATGAAAGTTTTAGTTATGCAAGTTTTTAATTTGTCATCCCTTAACTGGATCCACTAGGTCAAGTGTTAACAGTAGCAATCTGTCAACACAATCCACTAATCTCGTAGTGATTTGTTGAAGTCATTATCATCATTCTAATTACGAGCATCATCACAGGGACTCATCCCATTCATCCTCATTGTGTGGCTTTGTTCAACTGATAGCTTTTCAACCAAAATTCAGGAATCATCTTTTTTTTTCCAATCAAAATCCAAATCAACTCATCAATTCTCAACCAAAATTTTAAAATCATATCAACCACATTTGAATTCATCATCTGGATAGCATTTTTACTTATAATTTCAAGGTCTTAGATTTACTCGTATATACTGCCAGTAAAGAATTGCAGTTATACCCTCGATATATATGGGTAGTCATGGTCCTTGGAATTATCAGGTAAATACCATCATGAGACTAGGCCTCAAGCAAGTCAGGGATTTCCATACAATTACGGTACTTCATATGAAGACCCACTTTCAATTTTATGAATCTTCATTTTGAATATCAATTTGTATGAATTTTATCACACAATTACAACCTTTTACTGTCACTTCACAAATTTTTGACATTTTTGGGTTTTCAGTTGATCCACTTTAGTCAATTTGCTTTGATACCGAGTGAAAGATCCCTGCCCCCTCCGTGCAATGGATTGGGGGGTGCTAGTAGTGGAAGTAGCAGATCTTGCGTGGGGCAGGATCCCTCACTCGAGGCCTCACCCACGGATATCCAGACAAGAGACTAATTCCTTGGTTCTTAACAAATCGAACTCGGGAAAACTTTCCTCTACCGGAAAGCACGGGCGATTCCTCTAGGATATTTGTACTCTAATGTAGTCAGGGTCATTACTGACCAAACTGATCTGACCAAACCTGTGAGTCACTTGGTCAGATCAAGGAAGTAACTTGCACTTGGATCATTGAAACCAATGCTTTTTTCCCCATCGAGAGGCACAGCCGTTGATTCTTTTTCCATAGAACAATTACTATCCGAAATTTACTTCATCTATCGTACTATAATAGAATTGAGTCTCATTTTACAGATCCATCAGTCCAGCCTAACCCCATCCAGCCCCATGGATTAGCCAACCGCCCAATCCACAACCACTGTAGTGATGGGATCTAATTAGGAATTTGGTTAGGTTTTGTCCCGAGTACCAGGGAAAAGAGTTTCGAGGCCCCCTAGCCAGATATTCATGCAAATTTAACGACGCCAGTCATACTTATATCTCTTAGACGGTGGAAGGTTGGAATCACCTTTTGGAGCTGAAAACCTTTTGAAAGGTGATGGTGCTGGCTTCGGCGGAACCTTGACATCAAAGGCATTGGCGAAATCCTTCGCCATCCGCACTGCTTCCGCCATGGAAACTGGCTTGGCATTCTTCACTAGGATATTCAAAGGTTCATTTAGTCCCCGAATGAGCCTGGCCATCAGCTGTTCTTCATCCAGTGGTGGCGAGTATTTGAGGAGGAGAGCGAACGCTTGGTGATATACTTCAATAGTTCTGCTCCCCTGGGTTAACTCTAAGAATTGGTTCATCTTTGTTTCCAAAAAAGCCAGGAGGACAGAATCTCTTCCTTAGGTAAATTTTGAGATCATTCCATGTCTGAGTGTTTTGATCCACACGGTTTGTCTCGTAGTGGTTTCTCCATGCTACTCTACCTGTTTCTACTCTCTTCAACCTTGCGAGAGCCATTTTATACCCGGTGACATCGAAGTACTCTTCCATTGCTTCGACCCAGTTCTCCACAGTCTCGCCCAAGTTTCCCCCTTCACCCTTGAAATATCCAGGCTGCAATCTATGAAGAGTTTTACGAACATCCAAGTCGAGCTCTTCCTCATCGAGTTGGGGGTTATCATTCCTACCACAACGACCTTGATCCATGATCTTATCAATACAAAAATTCTTGTTAAGTCCTTTTATTTACAATTCAAATCCGACTTTAGATCCAACTGATTCTGGGGTTCTTTAGATTGGTCAGCTCTCCACAGAATCATGGGATAAAGATCCCTTATATAGAACTCATATCAGATAACAATTCATTCAGAACATATCATTCATATTCTTAACACAATAATGGTCCATGAGACCAAAAATTCCATCTGAACATTCCTCCATGGACGTTTCAGTTATGCTGGTTTTTATTTGTCATCCCTTAACTGGATCCACTAGGTCAAGTGTTAACAGTAGCAATTTGTCAGCACAATCCACTAATCTCGTAGTGATTTGCTGAAGTCATTAATCATCATTCCAGTTACGAGCATTATCACAGGGACACGTCCCATTCATCCTCATTGTGGCTTTGTTCGATCGCTTTTCAACCAAAATTCAGGAATCATCTTTTTTTTTCAATCAAAATCCAAATCAACTCATCAATTCTCAACCACAATTTTAAAATCATATCAACCACATTCAAATTCATCATCTGGATAGCGTTTTTACTTATAATTTCAAGGTCTTAGATTTACTCCTATATACTGCTAGTAAAGAGCTGCAGTTACACCCTCAGTATATATGGGTAGTCACGGTCCTTGGAATAATAAGGTAAATACCATCATGACTAGGCCTCAAGCAAGTGAGGGATTTCCATACAATTGCGGTACTTCATCTGAAGACCCACTTTCGATTTTATGAATCTTCATTCTGAATATCAATTTGTATGAATTTTATCACACAATTACAACCTTTTACTGTTACTTCATGACATTTTTGGGTTTTCAGTTGATCCACTTTAGTCAGTTTGCTCTGATACTTCTAGTTAAAAGATCCCTGCCCCCTCCATGCAACGGATTCGGGGGTGCTAGCAGCAAAAGTAGCACATCTTGTGCGGGGCAGGATCCCTCACTCGGGGCCTCGCCCACGAATATCGGGACAAGAGACTAATCCCTTGGTTCTTCAAAAATCAAACCCAGAAAAACTTCCCCCTATCGGAAAGCATGGGCGATTCCTCCATGATATTTGTACTCTAACATAGTCAGGGTCATTACTGACCAAACTGATCCGACCAAACCTGTGTCACTTGCTCAAATCAAGGAAGAAACTTGCATTTGAATCATAGAAACCAACTCTTTTTTCCCCATCGAGAGGCACAGCCGTTGATTCTTTTTCTATAGAACAATTACTATCCAGGATTTACTTCATCTATCGTACTATAACAGAATTGAGTCTCATTTTATAGATCTATCAGTCCAGCCTAACCCCATCAGTCCCATGGGTTAGCCAACTGCCCTTAGCCAACCGCCCAACCACTATAGTGGTGGGATCCAATTAGGAATTTGTTTAGGTTTTATCCTGGGTACCATGGAACAGAGTTTCCAGGCCCCTAGCCAGATATTCATGCAAATTTAATGCTAGTCACACCACTTACACACCCAATATGAAATTGTCTTTTTCATAGATTCATCATAATCCTCTAAAATATCTGGTTGAATCCTAATTTCCAATCATTCCTTCATTGGTGTACGTATGGCATCATTGGCAACCAGAACGCTCACCACTTGTCCCTCAGCAGGGGCCTTTTCGATAGTTCCTAGCTCATAGTACCCGACAATATATTCACTTATAAAAATCAAGATGGAATCTCCGTTGAAGATCAGCAAACATCAATCGACAGATCTATATAATAGAGCCACGGACTCATCCATTGAGGGCAAACAAGGTCAATCAACCAAATCCATTCCCGATTTCAGAAAACAACTCTAACTCCTTGTTCCAATATCTTCCCGAACGCACATGTGGGTATCTTTGGCAACCCAGAGCCCGAGCACCGTATGGTCAGCACCCTCTAGCTCACCATTTAAATCGTACCGAGGCTGGTAAAGACCTCAGCAAACCTTGCTATGGGAGACGTCCTCCGTTGATTCTTCGTCAGGTGTTGCAACTTTATCAGTTAGGTCTCCACGACCTCATTCTCAAGATGGTCAAAATGCTTCCCCAGCATTATTGACATAAAACATTCATTTAGAAACAGGTCATAAATATAGTTTCTATAAAATGAACTCTCATCTTTCACATTGTTCCACATCTGTCCACATTACTTAATCCATATCCAATTCATATGTATTCCTATTCTCATCCAATCACATCATTTTTCATCTCATCACATCTTTCCTCATTTATCCTCATCACATCTCATCCACTCGCATCTACCCATATTCACATCTCATCCACTCGCATCTACCCATATTCACATCCCATCACACCTCATTCATTTACATCACATATCATTCATTCACATCTATCTCAATTTACATCACATGTCATCACATTCATTTCACATCTCATCTCATTCATTCTTATCCCGATTCACATCACATCACATCTCATCCATTCACATTCCAATTATTCATTTACATCCGATTCACATGACATCACATCTCATTCATTCACATCCTGAATTCACATCACATTACATCTCATCCATTCACTCACATCGACATCACATCCTTTCACATACACATCCATATCTATTCTTTCACATACACGTCCACATCCATTCTTTCACATACACATCCACATCCATTCTTCCACATACACATCCACATCCATTCTTTCACATACACATCCACATCCATTTCCATTACATCACATCTTATTTTCATCTTATCACATCCATTCACATCTTATCACATCCATTTCACATGCTATTCCCATTTAGTAGCTTTTTCTAGTTTGATTCTGATAATGGGACTTTTTCTAAATTTTTACCCAACAAATGCTTGGCCTAATTAAAGGTTCCTTTTCTCAAACAACTATTTCTATATTCCTTCTCAATTCCTCAATTGAATTATATTCAATATTCCTCTTTTGAATTAAAGAATTCATGGGATTTACAGAAATCAATTATACCCATATTTCCACTTTTGACAAATAATCATAAATTGAATTATACTAAAAATTCCTCTTCTTTCCATTTAATTTCTTGGATCTCAAATACCATGGGAATTCCTCTTTTTTGTATTTAATTATTTGCATTCCAATGTCATGGGAATTTTTCTTTTATCATCAATATTTCTCATAATAAAATACCTATCAATTTCAATATACTAGGAATTTCTCTTTTCCCATCTGAATGGTGGAATTCTAAATGTCATAGGAATTCCTCTTTTACCATTTAAATATTTCTCATAGATAAAATAAATTTATCTAAAATTCATCTTTGAATTTAAATAAAATACCCATTAATTTCAATATGCTAGGAATTTCTCTTTTCCCATCTAAATGATGGAATTCCAAATGTCATAGGAATTCCTCTTTTACCATTTAAATATTTCTCATAGATAAAATAAATTTATCTAAAATTTATGTTTAAATTTAAATAAAATACCCACATGATTGTTGAAAAGCTAAGGCATAAGTAATGGCTTGATGACCAGCTATAAAAGATAAGAAAATGAATGAGGATGACATGGTCCTCCTATCAACACAAAAACACATAAAAATAAACTCAATCTTAGAGGCTTAAGACCTTTTGTAGTCACTAAGATAACCTACAAGGCACTGTGCACATAGAGACACTTGACAGTGTCAAAATGGCAAGATATTTCAACCGTAGCAAGTTAAAATGCTACTATGGCCCACTAACTGAAACTACCCTAAGGGCCATTCACAAAAAAAAAAGGACCATAAAGAAATGAAACAAGTCGCCCAACAAGAGGCTAAAGCGAGGCAAGCCAAGCTTTGGCAGAAAAATATCATAGTCAACATGGCCCAAGTGGTCAACCTCACAGAAGAAGACTGGGAGGTGAAGCCTCCTTGATTATGGTTAGGAATGACCACCCAGACGAGCTTTGCCCAAAAAGAAGTTCTTGTAGATACATGGGCTAATTACAATTTGATGTCTCAACACATGGCTTTCCCTCGGGGAACCCCCACTGAAAGATACTCCTGCCATGGTCATGACACTGGCATCTCAACAAGTTCACATTGCTTAGGCACACTCACACTTTTGTTCCACATTGGAAATAATCCTTTGAAAGGGAACGTTTATGTAATGCCTGCAAGAATAATGCATAAAAACATACTCCTTGAAAGGGGTTGGATGGGACACAATAGGTGCAACATCGATTGGGATGCAAGGATGGCTACCCTACAGCTGGTCTCTGGTGAAGTTACTGTCCTCATGACAAATGAAGAACATGTACCCTCTGCTCCACCATGCCAAAAAGTCACCCCTCCACAAAAGCTTCATGACAACACTATGACTCCCCAATGGACCAGTGCATACTAAAGATATACCCTCAACATTGGCTGCTCCTCCACCCATCATTGTCAAGCTATATCGGAGTACTCCCAATCAACCCTTAACCACTTCTATCTCAGGTACTCCGTCACACTAGCCTCCAAAATCCCCACCTCGCCATCAGCTAATTGGAATCCATTCCTCCATTTGGCGAATTGGGCTCACAATCAGTATAAAACCCATAATGGGGTGCTAGCAGCATAGCCCAAGGGTACAAAACCTGATTCAGGGTGCCTAAAAAAAATAATTTCTATTTGCCATGGCCGTACCAAAAGTGCCACGGCCGTACCATTCCCAACTACCTTTGGTCACAGTCGGACCATTCACCACTTCAAAGTTGCCACGACCGTATCTTTCAAAAGTCCAAGTCCATACCAAAATCCAATTGAATTGCCACACGGCCGTTCCAATCGCATCCCTCTTTTCCATGGCCATTCTGAATATGCCACCCACAGCCGCTCCAAACAAATGCCAACTAAAACTCGTGTTCCCATACCATTCAAATGGTACACTCGTTTACAGAGAATGCCACATCCATACCAACCTCTTGCCATGACCATGTCCTTTTGGAACCTATATATATGGGCCCCACCCTCTCATTTCCTCATTTTCAGCCCTCAGCCCTACCTGCACTCTTGCCAATTTTTTTCTCAAGCTTTCCCTTTCTGACCACCCTTCCTCACCCCATGACAGACACATCTGACTCCTCACTTGAAACCCTTAAACACCCCACCCTCAAGAAGAAGTGCACAGAAGGGGGACACTTTGAGGGGTACGACTGACACCCACCAACCTAATTATCACACTTGGGGGAGCAATCGATGAAGCAGGTTAGTGAACACATAGTCCACTAATTCAATGAACAATCATAAAGTGGAGTGCAAATCCATCAGTTGGTTGCATGATTTTATGTTTTTTTTTTATGGTGATTACCTGGATCATTGAAGGTTAATCGAGCATCGGAGCATTGAAATCTTCACCGAGAGCGGGAGAAGCAAGTAAATGCTCTCACATTGGTCTTAAAATTCATGCAAAACTTTGATTTTCTGTTCTTTCTTCTTTTAAGCTTGCATCTTAGTTTAATTAGCAAATTAATCTCAATTGGTTAGTTTTAATTATGCATAATAGATAGCTAGAGACTAGCTCAAGCTTTCTATTGAATCAAAACACAAAAAAACAGTGGAAAAACACATGAATCAACATGAATTGGAGGAAACAACTAGGCAAAACCTAGACTCTATTAGCTACTCTAAGAAGCGAACGGTCATTCGCTTTACAGGCCATGGCCATGGCACACCCACCATGCCCATTCCCTTCCTCAATTGACCAAATCTAGTAAGATTTTCAAGCTGAATGTGACAATTGCATTAAAATCGGAATATTTGCATTAAATTGAGCATAAAGTGCATTCAATCAAGTGGGTGTAACTAAATGAATATAATGGGCGGCTATCAGACCTGTAGCCTTAAATTCCCTGAAATTCCCTGACAAATCTTAAAAATTTCTAAATCTGATAGTGCCACGGTCGTTCCAAACTTGCCACGCCCATGCCATTCCCTCTGTCACTTATTTTAGAAAGCGAACGCCCGTTCCTTTCTCCTTTAGAGAGCGAATGCCCGTTCCTTTCAGCCTTTGGAAGTGAAAACCTGTGGCAACCTGGCCACGCCCATTCCATTCTTGACCCAAGCTTGGTACACCCATTCCTTTCCATTCTTAATCAAACTCCAATTCCTTTCCATTCTTGAGCGAACGCTCGTTCCTTTCTTCATTTCAAAAGCGCATCCATGTGCCCTTCAGAAAGTGAACATCCGTACGGCCATACCATTTCCTCCAAAAAAAAAAATCAGAGGGGAGTTCTACACAGTAGTTCCACATTTCCATGCACCTATGATCAGGTAGATTGGTATGAAATAACCCTCTTTTTAACAAAGTAAACTCTCTTAAATCCCCTTTGTTTATAAGGTCAGACACATCGGTCAATATCGCGTGGAGTCAAATGGTGCTTGTCTTTGACTGCACCAATGAAAGCGAAAACCACCCCAGCACGAGACGAGGAACTCCTAACCTTAAGACAGGGGAGCCTAAACTTTAGTGCATGGACAGACCATCTGTCTAAGGCCAAGCTCCTACCTCTCCCACACATTCACAAAATTGCAACCCAGGGTGAGGGGTATGGGCCAACGACAAGAAGCGAGCCCATTATATCTTTAGATCCTAGAGCGGAAGCAGGGCAAAGTGAAAGCCAACAGACCCAAGCTAAACCACTAGTCTCGAGAGCCATGCATGTCTCAGGTGTGGTTGATTCTTATAGGGCCCAAAGACCTGTACAAAACTTAGGGCCAGGTCTATCATCTTAAGGACCAAAAACATCAGCTCGGTCCACGTCACGTGTATCAACAGTACCCACCACAAGGAGTTTACCCTAGGTGTACCACATAGGACCACAAGGGGTACATGCTAACCCACCTATCAAACAAGGGCCTCCAATGGTATATTATTCTCCTAGACTCGCTCCTCCACCAACCTTTACTCAAACTACACCTACTCCAGCCATGGCAGGGCTAGCACCAGAAATGTTGAGAGTAGCCATGAAAATAGGAAGGGGGTGGCTGCAGGCATCACACTCCAAGAACTAGTACAACCTACACCTGCACCAAGATTAGAGTGGAATAAACCCACTAACATCTCAAAACTTATCACTAAGTCTGATGGGACTAAAGATCCGATCCCAAATTTGGATATGTTTAATCAAATTTGCAAAGCCTTTGGCCACAGAGAAGATCAAGTCAAGGTGAGTGCCTTTGGCCTCACCCTTGATGGCAAAGTAGGCCAATGGTTTAGGTCCTTGAAAGCTAAGGACAAGGCCACCTTTGAAGCCTTGAAAGAGTCCTTCAAGGTAGGATACTCTTGCCAAGGCACTAGATGGAGCCCAGTGGAGTAGCTGCATAACGTTCAGATAGAGGAAAGGAGAAAACATTAGAGACTATATCAATAGAGTTGGATATCTCCACTCACACTATAGTGCCAGAGATAAGTTCTCTGACAAAAGATAAATAGGGAGATTTCTAGAGTGACTTGATGACGTTTCCTTAAACAACTCATTGTATGCCTTGGGACATACCTCCTTTGAGTAATGCTGCAAGAGTGCTATGGATTTTGAGGACAATTTTAAGGGAACACGTTCTTGAGAGCTTCATAAGGGCACATCAGAAGCTTCTTTTAATACCACCAGCACCAAGTTTGAGGGTAAGGGAAAAGATTCCACATCTGGACAACAAGTGGAGCAATGGGCCGCTACACATTAATATGCAGCAGATGACCCAACAATGGAGAACCAGCCAAGGTCTCGATCGGGGAGGTCAACCCCTTCTCTATCCAAAGATGGAGCTTGTATGGTACCCGATCTGTTGAGCTAACCACACCGGCACACGGAGTGTCCACATCTGAGACCCCATCCTAACCTCTATTGCACCTATTGAGAGTAAAATGGGGGAATCATGAAGTCTCCAACTGCTATCATCAGAGAGCTTCTCTAGCTTGGGCTCTACCTTAGGCCTTTAGCCATTGCCATCGATCTCAAGACTTGCTAAAGAAGCTCAGGTATATCCAGGAAATCTCCTAGACTAGCTACTCCCTAGTAGGGAAATAGAGTGGCCAAATATCTTAGAAATCTAGGGGACCATCTTAGGAGAACAGGCACTAAAAATCATGTTCACATCCCGTATACTTAAAAGAGCTTAAGACTAAGCCAAACTAGCCTTCCTCATGGGACAGCCTCCGCCTCCAAGAGACATTTTAGGTCTCTCTTCCTTCCTCTCTTCTCAGATCCAAATCCCTATCAACACCTTTCTTCAAGGCAGCCCAAGTTTATGGAATGCTCTGAAGGATTGAATGGAGGGACGCATTGGGGGGGGGGCAGGCATGCACGAATCTCAAGAGTTTAACAGCTCCAATGAATTTGAGGAAGAGAAACTTGTTATACCCCATGAGATAACTAGAACCCCCATAGTTTGAGTGAATAAACTTGGAAAATACTTTGAATGCGAGACGAACTCAATTCAGCTTTACTGATAACCTTCGATGGCCTCCAAGTCATAGCAATCCTGGATGGGGGAGCAGGAGTAATAATTGTTACAAAACAATGCTGGGAAAAATGGGGAGTGCCTACCATGGATGACACCACATTTTTGGTCAAACTTGCTGATGGAGCTACAACCAGACCCATTGGTCTACTAAGGGATCTAAAAATTAAGATCCTTGGAACTGCTTAGCCACACTTTTGTGGTGATGAACTTTGGATGTCAGCTAGTTTCTTATGAGACTACACTACATCCTTTTGGTGGACCATTCATGAGAGAATAAAAATGATTCATATACTGACCACATATATATTCAGAGAAAGGTTCAAACATTCAAGATCAATCTATGCACATGGAAGGTACACCCAATGAGTGGCAGACCATTCGCAGAGGACTCTATCACAATGTGATCCACCGCAATCCATCTGTGTCAGACGTGTCATAAGACACTTGAAGATGAGAAGCATAGTGAGGAGTGTGCACCTCTTCCAGAGCTGGAAGACACTAAGAGTTGGATGCATATCCTTTCTACCTTGGACATTTTGCCTAAATGCACTAGAACAAGGTTTGCTCTACGGCAGACGGGCAAGAGATTACATCTCTATTCATGCTTAGTTCAACATACCTGCCCAATGTTACCACCCAAGAACTTGAACAGGTTAATAAAGCAAATCCATCAAGGGGTACACGCTCCCATAGTACTCACAGGCTTGAGGGATTCCCTGGGCAGAAATGATACATCTTCCCAGACAATTCAGATACTCACTAGTTAAATTATGTTGAGACGGTGGAAGCACATGACCATTTCAATGAAATGTGGCAAAAGGAGTCTGCTAATAGCTCCCTTCTTTTGGTCCACATTACTATCCCATAGCTAGGAGGGCCCGTCAATTCCAAAACTAGAAAATCTTTTTCGCTCCAGCATGCAAAACACGCAAAAAAAATTTAGCACTTGCAAAAAAAGAAGCCAAAAGGCTAGTCAATGAAGAAAGTGCTAAAGTTGAAGAGACTAGACATGTACCTAAACATTTCAAGACCTTCCAAATGGCCAATCAATTTGTCCAGTATGATTTGGCCCAAAGGTCTGACAGTAGGTAACTAGGGACCTCTTATGATGGTCCCCAGCCAAGGTCAAGGAGATAAATCTTATAGGCCTATGAGGCCAATATATATATTGAAGAAGACCTCTCTATAGAGGAATATACCAAGTGTATCACTCTATTGACAAAATTCCAAGATTTCTTCGCCTAGAAGTACACAGACATGTCCAGCACACCATCCCAATGGTTGATGGAGCTAGGCCAATCAAACAACGGGTTTATCCAATGAACCTTAAATACTCCAAGCATTGTGATAGTGCCCAAGAAGAACGGAAAAGTCAAAGTGTGCATAGACCTCAAAAAGATCAATGCCGCTACTATTAGGGATCATTATCCCCCATGTCCGCATAAATGCCTCAACTTTTGCTGTTGGCTGTGTGCTGGCCCACAACTAGGAGAACACAAGATGGATTTCCCCATCAGCTTTTCTTGCGGCCAACTCAATGAAGCTAAGAGAAACTACACCATGGCTGAGAGAAACTACACCATCAATAAGTTTTGCCATTATCTTCTAGCGACTAAATTTGTTTTTTTCGTAGACCATCAAGCTCTTTTGTATCTAGTAAACAAGCCTTGTATGACAGGCAGAATCACCAGGTGACTACTTATATTGCTCAAGGTTTGACTTCAACGTCACATTGTGAGGAAAGGCTCTTGGCATGTTCTAGTAGACCACATGTCACAACGATCCCCAAGATTGAACCGCTAGTGGGAGTAGATGATGATTTACCAGATGCTGCCCTATTCTAACTATGCTTGATTCTTGAATGGGGCAAGGAGGTGGCACACTTCTTAGCCAATGTGTTACCTGTGGATCCCCTCTTGAATAAAGATTGTGCCCATCATCTAATCAAACAAGCATCCCCCTACCAACTCATTTCACGTCAACTCTATAAGCAAGGGAAAGATAAAATTCTATGACCCTGTGTCCAAGAAGACGAGTATGTACTCCTTGAACATGCTCACTCTGGGGGACACTTTGCAATAGATATCACTGCACAGGAGGTCCTCACGCTGGGTTATGGTGGCCCACTCTAATGGAAGATGCAACATAATATGTCAAAACAGTGTGACGAGTGCCAGCGTACAACAATTCCTTGCTTCAAGGACCACATGCCCCTGAACCCAATTGTGTCCTTATAACCATTTGAGAAATGGGGTATAGATTTCATTGGACCCCTTAGTCCAGCAATCAAATACACTCAAGCTCAATACATAATAGCTGCTACTACGGACTATTGCACTAAGTGGGTAAAAGCTCGGGCGACCCACAAAGCTAATGCACAATAGATTGCTAAATTCTTCATCACATGCTTTGGTTGCCCCCTCAAGCTCGTCAACGATAATGGGACACATTCCATTAATGAGGTTATCCAATTCCTCTTGCAACAAGAGTTCCTTGTCACTCATAGAAAGTCCTCCCCCTACTACCCCCACAAAAGAATGCCCAAGCGAGAAGCACGAATAAAATTTGTGTGCCATTCTGACTAAAATCGTGGAGGCTAGCCATAATGATTGGGAACAAAAGTTGTCGGCTGCACTTTAGGCTTATCAAACTTCCTATATAAGCTAGCAACCAATGCCACCCCTTTCTGTTTAACCTATGGTATTGAAGCGGTCATGCCCATGGAGTTCTTAGTCCCCAGTTTACATGTTGTAGTACAAGAAAAGCTCACTTGAAATGTCTTAGGTTGTGTCGCCTATTCGAGCTTGAAAAGCTCGATGAAACACACCTTTTAACAGTATACATCATGATTGTTAAGAATTTAAGGTGCAAACAATGGTTCGATGATGACTAGCTTAAGGATAAACAAATGAATGAGGGAGACATGGTTATCTTATTTAGTACAAAGACACACAAAAGAAGCTCAAGCTCAAAGGCTTGGGACCTTTCCTAGTCACTAAGATAACACCACAGGTGCAGTGTGCATCGAAATGCTTGATGTGGTGTAGAAATAGCTGGTTATTTTAATAGTAGCAAACTAAAATGCTACTATGGCCCTCTCATCAAGACTACCTTAAGAGCCATCCACAATAAAAAATAGCACAAGAAAAAGCACAAGGATATGAAACAAGATGCACAACAAGAGGCCAAAGTAAGGCAAGCCAAGCTTTGGTAGTAAAGACACATTATAGTCAATATGGCCCAAGTAGTTGACCTTGAAGAAGAAGAATGGGAGGTGAAGCCAGATCGGTTGTGCTTAGGAATGACCACCCCGATGAGCTTTGTCCAAAAATTAGATCTTGTCGGCTAGTTACAATTTGATGTTGTCCCATGAAACATGGCGTTCCCTTGGGGAACCCTCACTAAAAGAAACCCCTACCATCGTTACCACAGTGGCGTCATAGCATGTTCACTATTTAGGCATAGTCACGCTTTTATTCCACATTGGAAATCATCCCTTGGAAGGTAATTTCTATGTGATGCTTGTACGAACCATGCATGAGGAAATACTCCTTGGAAGGGGTTGGTGGATGGGACATAACAGGTGCAACATCAACTGGGATGCACGGACAACAGCCTTACAACTAGCCTCTGGCCAACAAGTTACTATCCTCATGACGGATGCAGAGCCCATACCTCGATGCTCCCCCATGGCAAGAACTTCCCCCTTCACCACCCACCATCATTCCATCACCACATCCCCACAAATCCATCCCCTTTAAAAAAAGGTCACTCATCAATCCAACCACATCAAGACCTCTCACAACCTCCCTACCCCCACGCTCAACAGCAACCCACTCTCACATCACCGTCTCACAAGTTGTTGACCCACTAACCCAAACTAACCTAGCTAACAATTCTAACAAAACTAATAGAACTCCAAAAACTAACAAAACTAATCCCATTAGGTACCTAAAAAGCTTCTCAGAGCACAAGGCTTTTATGAAGGTGAATCTACATTGTGAATCCCCCGACGATCCAACCCTTCCCCTCATCCATAGGCACCCAAAGCCCCTTGTCCCCCACAATGGCAACAAATTCACCAACCACAAGCCTACGGGTACAAAATGAATGTAGGCCTAAAAGTTCTCACGGCATCCCAATTCATCAATCATAGCCTTAATTGGGCGGCCTAAAACTAACCCCTTGGTGGATCCCCAAACCTCTCCTAAGAGCCCAACACTTCTACGAGGGCAATCATCATATTTGGATCCCTAAATCTCCCCAACCCCAACTTCCACCCCGTGTCGCTCTAGCAGTCCCCTATCTTTTTGAATGGAAACCAAAGGTAACTTTTACCACAAAGACTACCCAAGAAAAAGGGAAGCAAAAGCTTCACAGTGACACTATAACCCCCATTCTGCCCTCCGCCCCCACAGATCTAACTAATGATATACCCTCAACGTTAGAAACTATAACCCCCATTCTGCCCTCTGCCACCCACAGATCTAACTAATGATATACCCTATAACCCCCATTCTGCCCTCCGCCATAGATCTAACTAATGATATACCCTCAACGTTAGAAACTCCTCCACCTATCATTTTGAGGCTGCAAACAGAGTACTACCATGCCATTACCAACTCCTTTAGTCTCAGGTACACCCTTGTCATCAACAGCTTCTCAATTCCTCAAGGAAGTACTTCCCCCTATCTTGCCATCGCCAAATTGGAATCAACTTCTCACCTTGGCAAATTGGGCATGCAGTCAGTACAAAACCCGCAATGGGGTGCTAGTAGCATAGCCTATGGGTACAAAACCTAATTTAGGGTCCCAAAACAAAAAGGAAATGCCATAGCCACATACCACAACTACCACGACCGTACCAACCTGCTTTTGCCATGGCTGTTGTTCCAAGTTTGCCATGGTCGTTCTAGCCCACACAGTGAAGTGCCCTGGCCATTCCATCCTCAACCATAAGCCATGGGTGTTCAGAATTTGCCACGGCCACACCAACTGTTCCTCAAAAGACCACATCCATTCCTTTCAGCTTTTGGAAGCGAACGACCCTTCCCTTCTCCATTTCAAAAGCCCACGCCCATACCAACACCAAATTAGGAGCCCACACCCGTTAGATCATGATGCCATGGCCATTCATTGCTGTGATGCCACGATCACACCCTTCTAAAAAAACTATAAAAACTCTTGCAAAATTTTCTCTTGAGCCTTCACATCCTCCCATCCTTTTTATACCATGACTGACACTTCAAACTCCTCTAGGGAGGTGCTCCATACCTCTATCACGAGAAAGCGATCAACAAGGGGTAGATTTAAGGAGTATGCCCACCACCCTACACAATTGTTCCATTTAGGGGAGGCCCTAATGAAGCAGGTGAATGGCCATACAGTGCACTCCTTAATGAAGAATAACCATAAGGTGGAGCACAAGCTCCTCTATTTCACTGGCCCATGCTACAAGGTAGTAGGAGCGGACCTTACTATTGTATTAAAGCTGAAGTAGCTGGGCCTAGGGAGATTGCCTACTTTGGAGCCTTGGGGTGAACATCTCTACAATAGCTTGTATTTTACAAAGACCTATGACACCAACCTACATACAGGAGAGGTTTTGGACAATGAAGGCCATAGAAACACGGTCCAGCTTTACATTGAGCTCATCAGAGATGCCTTGCATCTCCCCAACTTGGACCATCCTTATGTCAGGCTCACCAATGCCCCCAAGCTAATCAGGGGCATATACAGAGGCAACCCAAACAAATATGGGATGGAGTGGGCAAACAGCACCTAAGAGTATTTGATCATGCTAGCCTGGGCCTTGCAGGTTTTACTTACCACTTGTTGCTAGACGATCGACAGGTTTAGCAAGTGTAGCATGACCATATTGGCCCATGTGTACAAAGGCCAAATGGTGAATTGGGCGGAGTACCTCTTCAAAGAGCTTCATGCAGTCTGTTTTTGAGCCCACAAGGGAAGCTGGTAGTGGCCACACTACTTACAAGAGTCCTTTATCATGTGGCTGGGTGGGAGGAGTTACCCCATGCCATTCAATTTAGTGGCCCTGATGCGGTCATCACGTCTCTACCCCCACCCCAAACATCTCCCCCTTCCCACCAGTAAAGAGGCACCACTAGGAACCAATAGGCATAGAGTAGGTATCCCCACCACTAGGAACCAATAAGCATAGAGTAGGTATCCCCACCACTCAGTGTGCAGACCCTACACAAGAGGAGTTGGCAACTGCACAAGCAAGCAGGAAGGCTATAGAGGAGGAGGAGAAACAAAAGCAAGACTTCTTCCAACAGAACCTTTATGAGAAACCGCCCTTGGAAAACTTTAGAGACATCCCATCTTTCCCAGAGGCTGGACCCTCCTCCTCGAATGCATCACAGCAGAATAATTTACACACTCTCCACTGGGGGCACAGTTAGGCAGCTTCTGATCTAGCCAAGTCTACATCAAAAGCGTCCATGCAGCCCATGGTGATGTGCCAAATTTTGCTTTAGGATTTTCACACATGGTGAGGGAGCTGATCAAGCAAATTGTGTCTACTACCGTCAACAAAAAGTAGCTGCTATTTCACAAAGGGAGATGCTACTAGCCAAAGCACAAGAGCGCCAGGTGTTTGAAGATCTCTACCAAGCCATCTTGCATTACATGGAGCTCCATGGAAAATTTGATGTACAGACATAGGATCTCGAGCATGCCCTCGCCCAGATCACTCATCTCCAGCGGCAACTCCAACAAGCCCATGAAGCTACTCATAGTAGCGAGCACACCCCATGAACTTATAGTCTTGGGTGGAGAAATTTCTCATGAAGCCTAGATCAAGCTAAAGCTGTGGAGGAGACCCTTGAGTAGACCAAGTTGGAATTTCAGTGATACAGGGATGTTTCACAAGACACCATCCACCAGATGATGGAGGAGCAACTAAGCGAAGCTGAAACTGAAGCTCGAGCAGCATAACCACCTTCCACCCCCTCTTCTCCCTCCTCTAGTGCCCTAGAACAGAAGGTGGATGCTTTGATGGGATACAACCATGGAGCTCCATGTCTTGGCCTTAGCCCCACAAAGCCTATTTCAACTCTTTGACCTCCATTACAGGAGCACTTGGCTGAACCTCCTCCAACACAATGTCTATCTAGATGAGCCCCTCTCCCACCACATGTACTCATACCTCTTCACCAAGCTCCCCACCATCGCCAACATCACCCTTATCCCCCATTTCTATTTTCAGTGCCTTCTCTCTTTCCACCACCCCCACGACTTCTACAAACTCCCTCAACACCCTCTCCAAGCCATTTTGGTTAGCTGAAGTTACCTGCTCTATTTTGGCTTCCCCCCTAACCAAGCTGAGGTGATAGACCTATCCGTTCCGGATGCCAACTCCATCTCATATACACCAAGCGAAGCCTTGAATCTGTGGAGCTTCTCTGTACACCCAATGCTTTGGTGAAGATGTCAGCTACCTGATCCTGTGTGCTAACATAAACAAGGTCAACGTCTCCTGCCAAGACCTTCTCTCTGACAAAATGGTAGTGGACCTCTATACGCTTCGTGCGAGCATGAAAAACTAGGTTCCTGGCCAACTGTATACTGCTCATGTTGTCACAGAAAATGACAACTTGTCTATCCCCACTGACAGACCCAAATCTGCCAAGTAGCTTTCTCAACCAAGCTACCTCACATGTTGCCATAGCAGCATCTCTGTACTCAGCCTCTGTACTGGATAGAGCAACCATAGGCTGCTTCTTGCTGCTCCAAGTCACAGCAGCACTCCCCAAAGAAGACATAAAGCCACTAGTAGATCTTCTATTTGAGATACTACCAGCCCAATCAGCATCTGTGTACCCATGTACACATATCTCTGTCCCAGTTTCATAAAATAGTCCACAATGCAAAGTAGACCTCACATATCTCAGTATGCATCTCAATGCATCCAAATGAGGCTTCCATGGAACCTGCATAAACTGACTCACCAACCCAATAGCATAGCTCAAATCCGGCCTGGTGATCGTCATGTAGATCAAGCTTCCTACTATGTGCCTATACATAGTAGGATCCTCCAAAACCTCTCCTGAATCTGCACTCAACTTGCCATTTTGATCCAATGGCACTGAGATAGGCTTACAACCTGTCATACCATACTTGGACAACATGTCCAAGCCATATTGTCTCTGCAGTAATCCAATACCATGTGGTGACCCAATCACCTCAATGCCTAAGAAATATCTGAGCTCCCCCAGATCCTTCATCTCAAACTTTTGTCTAAGCAAGATCTTTACATCAAAGGTCTCTGCATCATGGTCCCCCGTAATGATCAGGTCATCTACATAGGTGACAACAAGCACAACCCCTCTACCACTGTGTCTCACATACAGCAAGAAATCTGCATTGGCTACATGAAATCCAATAGTGACAAGATATTTAGAAATCTTGTCAGGCCATGCTCTTGGTTCTTGTATCCTCATAACCAGGTGGCTGCAACATATACACCTCTTCCTGCAAATCCCCATGTAAGAATGCATTCTTTACATCCATCTGATGTAAAGACTATTGCTTTAACGCAACCACTGCTATCACAACTCTCACTGTTGCCATCTTGGCAACAACTGGGCTGAAAGTTTCCTCATAATCAATTCCATATGTCTGCGCATATCCTTTGGCTACCAATCTAGCCTTGTACCTACTTATGCTTCCATCACTATTATGTTTTACTTTGTATACCCACTTGCATTCAATGGCTTTCTTGCCTTCAAGCAATTGCACTAAATCCCAAGTCTCATTTCCATATAGTGCATCCATCTCCTCATCCATAGCTTTCTCCCAACACACATTCCCAACAGCCTCATCAATGCATGTGAGCTCTACAACCTGCACAACTTTTTCCATGTATGCATAGTGATGTGCCACATAACCATCATAGGTAAACCTCTGCACAAGATTCTTCACTCTCCCCAGATCTTTGCAGCTTTACATTCATGGCTTCCATAGCCTTCTTTACACCACGTGTTCTTATAGCTGGTATCCCAAGTTCCTCATCGAGGCTCATCTCTGAGCCACTTGACTCTCCATCAACATGAGAATGCTGCAAAAATGTCAGGCATACTAAGGGACTCAACCACTTTCTCTTTGCCTTTATGTGATGTACTAATCACATTTGCAGGACTGGTATTATGATGCAGCCTGCCACTCCATGGTCTATCAACTGAACCACTAGATGAGGACTCTCCTGGTCCACTCAAAATCTCATCAAAAACAACATCCCTGCTTACCCTCAGCTCATGCGTAGCAGGGTTATAACAACATTCTTGCTTACCCTCAACTCACGCATAGCAGGGTTATAACAACTGTATCCCTTTTGCTCAAGGGAATATCCAATAAACACACATTTTTCAGCTTTTGGATCCAGCTTAGTTCCAATAAACACACATTTTTCAGCTTTTGGATCCAGCTTAGTTCTCAACTCATGTGGCACATGCACATATGCAATGCATCCAAAGACTTTCAGATGAGACAAATCAGGTTTTCTGCCACAGTAAACCTCTCCTCTGGAGTTACATCATGTATGGCTATAGTTGGAGTCCTGTTCATGATGTAAACTATTGTAGAAATAGCCTCATCCCAATAGTTATGCGGCATATTCTTCTCTCCCATCAATGCTTGCGCAGTCTCAGCAATGTGCCTGTTTTTTCGGTCAACAACTCCATTTTGTTGCGGAGTGTATCTGCATGTAAATTGTCTCCGAATACCATTCTTCTTTAAAAATTCAGAGAACTCATTGGAGAGAAGTACTCTCACCCTCCATCTAACCTTAGGCACTTTACATATTTCCTTGTTTGCTTTTCAACCATAACTCTGAAATTTTGAAAGTGAGTGAACACCTCACCCTTCTCCTTCATGAAGTATACCCACACTTTCCTTGTGTGGTCATCAATAAATGTCACATAATACCTGCAGCCTCCCATAGACATGGTCTTCGTAGGACCCCATACATCTGAATGCACAACATCTAGTGCATTTCTGCTCACATTTTTGTTATGTGGAAATACATGCTTTGTTTGCTTTCCAAATTGGCATACTTCACATATTTTCTGCATACCTTCAACTTTAAACTTTGGCAGTCTTGTCATAATTCTTTTAGTCTGCATAGACTTCATTCTCCGCACATTCACATGTCCAATTCTTTTATGCCAAATGTCTATGTCTGCAACAATTCCTAAACCATTTGCAAACATCGCAGCACTCACTTCAGGCATGTTTACATTCAACGTAAACATTCTGCCCACTTTGTTGCCTTTTGCAACCAACCTACACTTGTCTTTAAAGTCTTTAACATAACAACCATCAGGGTTAAACCGAACCTGCAAACCCTGCTCAATCATCTGGCCAACTAAAACCAAATTCTTTGTTATGTTCGAAACATGAAGTACATCTGCAAGGTACTTCACTTTGCCATCCTGCATAGACAATGGCATATCTCCAACATGGGCAATTGGATGAGCAGTGTCATCCCACAAAACCTGGTCTTTCAAGGTTTTTCATCTCCTTGAACCACTCCCCATGACTTGTCATGTGGTTTGAAGCACCTAAATCAACATACCATACACTTGAAATCTTTCACATCTGCAGCAGTCGGATTGTCGTCTCCGGTCTCTCTGGTGCCTCTTCATGCTCACCTTCTATGTAGTCCCAACAATAACCCTTTCCCATCAGGAAATTTGTTAACCTGAACCTCCAAGCATGGAAGTTGTTCTTATCAAGCTTCTCAGCAACAATATGGTTTATGCCATCATTTGACATCTTGCCAGGCACACAAATTTACCAGAAATAGCACTCTGGTTTGTCTTGCACAAACTGCTGTATTTTCTGCAAGCAGCGGTACTGTAGTACACTCAAATGTCACAAAAACCAGTGACCTCAATGTGCATACATACACCCAATGGCAACTGTTGACCTCCTTGTAGCACACACAGTGTCTGCACAGCCAATATGTCTTCCTCCAGTTCTTAAAACAGAGTTCTGCAGAGAATCAATGACTTACCTGCAGTGCTCAAAATTGCATGCTTTCTGAAAAACGAAGATCGTAATGCACCCTAAACGTGTTTTTGGCCCAAAAATTATGTCCTGTCCAATAGGACAGTATAGTTTCCCTATAGCTTTACTCCCACGAAGAAAGCTCCTCAACCAGAGATCGTTTGTCGGTGCCTCCCGTAGTCACCAACACAAATAGGGAAGAGTAGATGAAGCTCTTACCCTCGTACTGCTTCCTGTGCTTCTCTTGCTTGCAACTCAGACATTAGCATGAACCAGGCTCTGATACCATGATGAAAAGATGCAGGGGAGAAGAGAGCTTGAGCTCTTGCAAGCACACACACACTCTAAAACCCTAAAAGAGAACACACAAGGTAAGAGGCTGAAAATCTTCTTCTTCTTCACTCAACACTCAACACACCATATACAAAGATAAGAGTACACAATATGAAAAGGTACTCAACCAAATACATACTAGGATTCTCTATAGTGTGAACCCAACTAAATGAGCTGGCGCTATAACTGTGCCAATCTCTAGAATGGCTGTCACACAGCCTGTCATCCCACTGTTCGCATATCACCCATGATCTCACCAACCATGCCAGTGGTGTAAGTGTGGGGCCTATCCCCCAGGCGGGTCATCAGTGTTGTCCACCACCTCACTAGATGAGCTCAATATCTCAACACTATGCCCATACCCCTCCCACACTGGTCCACAGAGGCTTTGCATTATCTACAGGATATCGGTTGGCACGTGCTGAATAGCGCATACCTCTCCCTCCGTGATGCTCTTCCCCCCTATTCCATCGAGGGACTCCTCATATGATACCAAAGGTGCCATAAACAATTGTAAGTGATGGCCACCATTGGCATCTGCTCTAGTTCAATGATTCACTTGTTGCCTTCCCCCTGGAATATACCTCTGAGGAAGTAGAAATCGTCGAGGCTTTTTTTAGATCCCACAACCCAGTCAACGCAATAGAAGGAGCTCCTGCCCATGAAGACCAAGGTGGCGACGATGACGGCCATGGTAGCCTCCCACCAACCCCCGATCCTCATCTCCCCCACCTCCCCCTCCACTAGCCGGCGGTTTTTTTTGCCCAAATACTAGCACCCCCCACCACCATCCCCACCACCCTTTGGCACATCTGCCCTCCCACTTCCCCCCCCCCCCCCCCAAAAAAAAAAGAAAATCCTCCCATTCATTTTCCCACACCACCATCCTCACAAATTACCCCGCCCTCACCACCCTTTTTATCATTATTACAGTTGGGCATGCACACTGCTTTTCGCGACATTCCGTCCACCTCCACAAAACCCCCATCCCTCTTCGATGCAAACCTCGCAATGGGAGCCTCCACTTCGACCACCCCTCCATCCCCATCACCGACACCACGACTTGAAGAGGGTGAGATTCCACTAGCCACCACCACTAGAGCACAAGGAGGTTGACCCTCCACTCAACCTTCTCACCTAGCAGGACCCCCTTGACTGCACAAAGTTCAAGCACATGCCATCGCCATTCTGCTCAGCTGATAACTCCAGATAGAACCCATCACCCGCTTAATGGACCGCATGGACCTCCATGTCCTGCACCCATACCTTGAAGCTAAGCATCACGAGTGGTGGCAAGAACAACCACCAAGGGAGCATGGAGGATATCACTAGTCACCCACACTACTTGCCCCATCACCTTTGCACTCATGTGTGAGCAGCCGACCTAGAGCCACCCTTTCCTCTCCTTAAGCCATTCATTTGGGACACCTATTGCGACGTGCCCTCCGCACTCTACATGGACCTTATGGACCGCATGGACCTCCATGTCCTGCACCCATACCTTGAAGCCAAGCATCGCCAATGGTGGCAAGAACAACCACCAAGGGAGCACGAAGGATACCACTGGTCACCCACTGCTCGCCCCATCACGTCTACACTCATGGGTGAGCAGTCGGCCTAGAGGTGCCCTTTGCTCCTTATGCCATTCATCCGGGACACCTATTGTAACGTGCCCCACGTACTCTGCATCATCTCGAACTACTTTCCCATACGAAGACGGTGGGCGTGGAATGTTTTCCACAAGGAGGAGAAGAAGAACCCAAAGCTACATTTCAACTTTCCTTAGTTTGCTCCTCCAACGGTGCAGCAGCCCTACACAGAAGATACAATGATCCGATGCTTCAACAAATTCATCCACCATTATGATTAAGTCCTAGACCCAGGAGTGATCACGACAGTTAGATTTGTCCACTTGATCATCATGTTGCTTGAGTCATTCCTAGATTGGGACCCCTACCATGAAGGCACACCTTCGACATCAACAATGTCCCAACACTCAAGCAAATCATTGGATATTATGAGCGGATCATGTGGATGCCCGCCTCTACATGAAGGCACACCTTCGACATCAACAATGTCCCAAAACTCAAGCAAATCATTGGATATTATGAGCGGATCATGTGGATGCCCGCCTCCTGGCGCCTCCAAAACTCTGAAGACATAATGGAAACAACCTTCTCGACCAGCTACAAGGTCTTCCATCAAGCCCCCCCTACTCCAATCGCACGCTGCAACTTCATCCTGCCGAACCTACTCGATCTATTACTACATTAGGGAGGGAGGTATGTTAACCACTCTAGTTAACATTACATTTAGTGTGGCTACACTGTTTGTAATCTCTGTTTTGTAATCGCGCAATGCGCTTATTATATAAGATACGTGGGATGACCGAGCTTACGGCTTGTGTAATGCTAGTCATGATGAGGAATAGTTTTACATAGAGCTAGAAAGACTAGTTTTGGGCCCCCAATTGTAAATGAGTGGCCGGCCATTGTAACTATGAGCTCTTGTATATAAGTAATTTTATTGAATATGAAAAGGGACAATCCCATTAGTCTCATTTGATCTTGCCTCTTCTCTCTCTCTCTCATTTGATCTTGTGGATGTATGTTAGCTTGTGTTTTTTCTTGCTTGCATGCTTGATTGTTGGTGTATGTAAGTAGGGATGGTAATGCTCTCATTTATCTTCTTCTCTACCCTCTCTTTGCTATACACCAAGTCCCTTTTGCATGCTTGTTGCATGAGGTGAAGGTTGATCTCTCCGTAGCTCCCTCCTTTTGCTCACAACCTAGCCCTTGAATCTCTTCTTGGGTGACGTAGCTTCACATCGAGGAGTTAACCCTTTTATTAGGGTTGGCTAAGTGCAATTCTCCGGACTCGACCCTTGCATATGTCTCTCTTCTCTTCTCTTTCCTTCTTGTGTGCAAGGTAGCATGTTATCCTTAACAAACTCAATGCTCAAGGAACTCAAGTAACATTGCCGGTGGTCACAATAAACAAACCATGGTTTACAAGATGAACATCAAGAAATATAATCAACATTACATTGAATAAGTTGGCATTATGAAGTAGTGCCAACATTATTACTACATTCAAGCAGCTAGTACTTAGGAAACACACTCATTAGGCTTTGCAACGTGCAACCATTGATTGGGTCAAATTCCTAATTAGTTGCTTACTCTCTTTGTTGATGATTACGCTTGACATTCTGAGCTTACATGGCCTTAAAAATAGCTCTCATCATAGCTAAAAAGGGAGAAACGTATATGAAAAGATGGCATTAAAAAATAGCTCTCATGATAGCTAAAACGTGAGAAATGGATATGAAAGAATGACATTAAAAACTTACATGGGGAAAGTAAATATTTTGCATGGAAAAATGAAAATTTGTACTACTTAAGCTATAAATAGAGTATAATTAGTTTAATCAGACTACTTGCATTGTGTGGCATTCTAGGTTACATTATTGATTAGCTTAATGGAAGATATCTCTTTGGTTTTTTATAACTCCTAAAATTGACTATAGAAGAGGTGTGGAGATTAACACCTAGAGAGTAGGAGTCAAGAGAGAGATGGGAGCAATAATCCTAGCGTATAAGTTCTATTGATTTTGTCATGTAAACCCTTATCTTATCCATATCTTAAATTCTTAGAAGAGAAACTGACGTTCAATGGTCTTTGTCCCTTTGGAATGGATAAGAAGAAAAGCTAGTTTAGTGAATGAAAAGGTTAGTGGTTTATTGGGAATTCCTAACAGGGTGGCTAGGTGGGGTTTTTTTGCGAATGATTGCATTTTTTATTTGTGTGAGCATTTTTTTTTTTGCTCACTTTGTTTTTGGCAATCATAAGCAATGTTACATGTGATTTGTGTTAGTGTGGGGATGCTAAGAGATGTTAATAATGGGAGAGAAGAGAGGGAAGGATTCGGAGGAACGTAGACTTAATCATCAAAATGAGATGGTGATTCTCTGTTCCTCATTTGATTCAGTGAAGCGACATTCATCAGTTGAAGAAATTGGCCTTTGATGATGTCCCTTTGTGTGGCAAGATTCTTGTCAAATGTTGTTGAGTAAGACCTATTCTGCTTTCTTCTGTCTATGTGCTTTTTATGTTTTTATGTATATTTAAGTGCTCTTATGAAGAAGATATACATGTATATCTTATGAAGAAGATATACATGAAGTATAAGAAGTGAGTCATATAGACTCCTATTAAGCTATTGCTTTTTGTTGAAGTAGGCACTTGTTAGTGAAGATTGAAAGAATTATGGTGACTTGCAAGGCCAATATAGACATCTTTACTAAGGATTGAAGATCATTCATTTGTGAAGATGGTAGTGTCATTTGGAAAGGTTTGGAATTTGAAGGAAAATTCCAGACGATGGGTTTTACCATTGACCACGCTTTCGCCCACCATGGCCCCCCATCCAGAGATGTACCTAGAAGTTGTCTCAATGGTGAGGCTTTGGTGCAAATGTTCTCTAGTGCATGAGTACGGATATGTACTCATGCACTAGAGAATGAGTATGTTCTCCACCTGCTCCATGAGTACTCATGGAGTAGATGTGCTACATTAACATAGCCAAAAGAATAGTAAGCAATAAGCTTAACAAATATATAATGGCTATTGAAGATCTTTTGGAAGGTGTTATTGTTAATTCATGATGTGGCTTAAATTGTGAAAGTGCAGGTTCTTAAGACGTGAAAGGAAATACTGTGAAAGTGCAGGCCATGAAATGGAATTCCATGAAGGGGAATTCCATGAAAGTGCAGGTATTTATGCTGTGAAGGGTTATTCCATGAAATAGAATTTTGTGAAATTGTCTAAGGCCATGAAAGTGCAGGCCGTGAAATGGAATTCCCGTGAAGGGGAATTCCATGAAAGTGCAGGTATTTAGGCTGTGAAGGGTTATTCCATGAAATAGAATTTTGAAATTGTCTAAGGCCATGAAAGTGCAGGTATTTAGGCTGTGAAGGGTTATCCCATGAAATGGCCTAAACTCGTTGATGAAAGCTCCTCCAAAGTCTCTTCCTCCCATAATAGCGATTGTATATTATTGTTAATCCGATTCTAGGGTTAACAAGATCTACCGCCATTATCTTACATCAAGGAGTCATGATAGATACACCAACGAGCCATACATTTAAAATATGACTCAATAATGTCCAAAGCTACAACTTGGACGGGCACCCGTAATGATGTGACGGAGTATGTATGGTGATTCCCACTTCAAGAGCATGTGGTAGCAAGCTAGGATGAAGTCCTAAGTGATGTACTTCATGGATATATTATGAGAGTAGTCATTGTAATAGCATTAGGCCTCTTATGAGCCTAAAGTGCCTGGCCGGTCATAGTTTAAGTGAGTGTGAACACTTATGGCCATGTATATAAGTGAATATCTCTCATAATACAAGACACTCTCCCATTGTGCAATTGATTCTTACTCTTGCCAATCCTCTTGGTAATCTTTCTCCCTAATGCATGCTAGTGAGTGTGTGTGAGTGAAGTGAGGTGAGAGGAGAGACGAGTACCCGTAGTGCAACGTGGCGGTGTGACAACGCTCGCAGGAGACGCGGTGGAATTGCTTCTCAAGGAGTTGTAAAGCTTGGAGACCTCAAGGGTTACGAGCTCGGCCATTGGAAAGATCCTTACGACAGTTACATTTCACCAGGTAATCTCTTTTTGGATGTGTTTCAAGGAGGGTTAGGGTGAGCCATAACATTTTTGGCGCCGCTGCCAGGGAGCCATCCCTTGGCGTTTTCCATAGTTTTTCCTCTAATCTATGCATTACCCATTCCCCATTATCTTGATTAATGGTTTCCCATGAAAAATATGTGGATTTAATGGTGATTTGTGTGTGATTTGGTGTAGAATAGCTCTCTTTTTTGTTTTTGTAAAGAATACATTTTGCTTAATTTTTAGCTTAATTTATTGTTTTTGTTATTGTTATTATGGTTTTTCATGTTCTTAGGGCTTGCAAATAGTTTGTATTAGGCTTAGTCTGGTTCATGAAGTGAAATGCTAAGGGTTCACGGCGTGAAACCCTTTGTTCACACAGTAAAAAAATCAAATTTAATTTTTTCGTGAAGTGCGTGCGTGGTTCATGACGTGAAACGCTAAGGGTTCATGGAGTGAAACCCTTTGTTCACGGAGCCAAAAAAAAATTAATTTAATTTTTTTGTGAAGTCCGCTTCACGCCGTGAAATGCTAAGGGTTCACGACATGAAACCCTTCATTCACGCACCAAAAAAAAAATCGATTTTAACTTTTTCATGAAGTCCACTTCACGCCGTAAACTGCACCCTGTTCATGATGTGAAAGGGGGTCCGTCGGCAAAAATAAAAAATAAATAAAAACACCCTAGAAAACACCCTTGTTTAGAGACCCGTATCTCCTAAACCGTATATCCAATGAAGGTGTTATAGGGCTCATATGAAAGCTGACATTGAGCTCAACTTTGGACTTGGCCGTCCAAAGTCAAAATTGATCGTTTTGACCTCCAACCAACAGCCTCAAAATTCAACCCAAAAATCAAGGCAAAAAACAACCCAAAAACTACGAAAAATCGCAAAAAACAACACGAAAACAACAATGAACCATATTTGGGCTACTTTTTGAGAGGCTAAATGACAAAATCACGGATGACTCAGGAAAATAAAGTTGTAGTACTCCAAAAATACTACAACGAATCACACTTTTCTGAAAACTATAAATTATATCAAATTGTTAACCCGCAAGCAAGCATCTTGCAAATCAATGCATGCTTGTATCTTGGCATGTCCAAGGCATCAATATGCATCCAATCAAGGCATTTTGACCAGATTTTGGTATAATTTTGGCATGAAGGTGGTGCATTTAGGAGCCAATCTCAATCTTTGTATAAATACCAATGTGCCAACAAATAATGCCAGCTATGCAAACTTGAAAAATCCCATGGATTGTCAATTGCATTTGATTTGATGTATCAAGTCCATGGAGAGCTCTTGCTTGTTGCCGATTTCCCGGCCAAGCCTTCTCACCCTCTTATACCAAAGTTTTAAATCCCTGATAGCAAGAGTTGAGGGCATGTCTTCACTCCATGTACCTAATCCTCCAATGTACCACTTTTCCAAGGCAATGGATTTAAGACATTCTCCCCTTGGCCTCTCCACCAATTGCCAAGGTACCCTCACCATATAACTAGCTTTCTAATAGTGCAAGAATCAATGGAAAGCATAGAAATGGATGAGAGCATAAGACACATACCAATAGAATTTATAGAAATATGCCAAATCATTACAACTCATTGATCCAATAGCCTTTTTCTTTTCCCAAATGATTTTGGTACAAAGCCCCTCACCATGGGCTCAAGAATACAAGAAAAGGCATCCACATTGAGCATAAGCATGAGCCATACCCATCATAATGCATCCCTTTCTCAATGCGATTAATCCCCTTTTCCATAATGCATTCAATCAAGCCAATCCAATAACCAAAATGTGGCTTCCATGATTTTCTTGGCAAGTTGATTAGCATGTAATCAAGGTTTAATCCATGAGATTAAAGTTTCTTCAAAGAAATCTCTAATTCTTGATAATGGATTCAAGCAACTCAAGAAATCCACTAACTAATGCAAGAAAATGTGTAGCAATTGATCAATGATTACCATGAAGCCTCGAGCTTGTGTGTTGATGAGAAGAAACTTCCTTGTGTCAATCTCTGTTTTGGCCCTCTTCAATAAAGCTCCAAGAACTCCAAAATCACCATGAAAATCACCAAGAATATCTCTATTAGCCTCCTAATACCATTGCTAAGCCATGGTAATCTTGCACCAGATATTTGTTGAAAGCAAAAGAAAGTCCTCCTCAAGAAAAAATCGCCACCAGCTTCTATGGAGCTTCAGAGATGAAATTCAAACCAACTATGCTCAAGATAAGGATCTAATGCTAGCATATGGTGAATATGAGGGATCTTGAACCCTATGAAATTTTGAGAATACCATTTCTAGGGTTTCTTGACTCATGGGAAGAACGAGAAAAATTAAAAAATCCAAACTTCAAAAATACCTCGAAATGGTGCTCTGTGTTGCTAAAAATGTCCCCAACCAAAGCCCCAAGGTTGTGTGTGGAAATGGCTATTGTGTGATGAACCCTAGACATGGAAAGCTTGAAGAAAAGTGGAAGAGAAAGTAAAAATGTAATTATTAGAAAATTATCACTAATCACTCTCACTTAGTTCAAATTTGGTCCAAGGCCTTTTAAAATTTGCTCTTGTGCTCAGATTTGGTCCAAGAGATTAGTCCAATACCCAAATCTTGCCCAAAAACCTTAGAGAAAATTCTAGATAAAGCAAATTCATGCAATCTTACCATCTTCCATCTTCTTGATCAAGAAAATCAAGAAAACTCAAAAGGTCAAAAAAGTGGATGAAAATCAAAGCTCTGATACCAATTAAAATGGATCTAGACCAAATATCAAGAAATCAACCCATAAAGTCCAAATCTAGCATCCATTTGATGGGCATCAAACACATTTGAGAAATCCATGTGATTATGATAAAAATAGAAGAAATGCACATGCACATGTAGGAGCAAAGAAGGTATGTGCATAAGGCCTAAGTGATTTAACCTCTCACCATGAGGATGGATATCAAGCTTGCCATGAGCCCTAGGCCATGAAAGGCCATCTCCCTGAAAGGAGCCAAGAGTACATGTAACTGTCCAAGATATGAATGACCAAATGATCCCTTCAATGAACCCAAGGTCCTATTTATAGTAGCCTTGCCCATGGCCCATTATTTACATGTTTTGGACCTTAGCTTATGCATCATTACACTTTCTTGCATTGGTATTAGAGCTCTTGGCTTATATCTTGATGCTTTGATTAGGGATTGATTTGAGCCTTAATCATTTTTGGATTTGATTTTTACATAATTTTTTAGATTTGCTAATTTCTTGATTTGAGAATATTAGCAATGAAATTGAGCTACTCATTTTTAAATTTATATTAATCATTATTTTCAAAAACCCTAATCCACTTTAGTGCTTAATTTGTTGAATTTTTTAAGTCTTCTTGATCTTGATTTCTTGAAATTTTTTGATTTAAAAATTAGGGTTTACAAAAATTTCAGCAACCAGTTTTGAGTGATTTCATGGGCATTATCTTACTTAGGGAGCATAATTTTTTAAAGATTAATTCTTAGAGCCCTTATTTATTCAAGATTGAAACCCTAGATTGCCAAATTTTTGAGTTCTTGAAGGAATGTTGTAAGAAGAACGTTGCTATGCAAAGTCTTAGTGTGGTTTCAAGAAGTGTGCAGAATATAGTTGCTATGTAGATTCAAGTGAAGAGTTAAAGATTCAAGTGTAGAGTTAAAAATTCAAGTGCAAAGTTGAAGAAAAATGAAGATATGCTTCAAGATTAGTGCATAATTAAAGATTCAAGGTGCTAAAAGCAAGATTGATACAAAGATCACAATTGTAAGTGATATTTGTCAAAATCCCACACATTCTTTGCATCTCTTTGCTATTTGTTATAATTCTTATTGAATTCTTGCAAGAAAATAGTTGAACTATCAAGAAACAAATGAATTACAAATGCCAAGCAATGTTTGTAAAAATGGATTAAATTGCAGTGGTTTATGAAGATTATCTTCAAATTAGGTTGTTTACAACTTAATCAAGTGGACTAGTATTAATCTTCAAAGACTAGTGTTAATCTTATGAATGTTTAAGCAAACAAGATCACAGAAGTGTTGTCTTGATAAAGCAAGTGTAGTTTTGGACAAGATTAAGTGTGTAGATTGCAGCTTAATGCAAAAAATAGTACAAATTTATGCGTATTTAAAGCAAATATAGAGTATGGCCCTGCTAGGAATTGAACCCAGTCCATTGCTGTGAGCCAATGTGCCCCATACACCATAAGGCCTTTACAATCAAAGCAAAAAGGCTTGAGGATTTCAACCATAACAAGGTAAGGGTAACAAAATAGAGCAATATTATGTATCATTATAAGAACTGCAAACACATTGTTGAATATGTGTGCAAGGAGAGATAGATTCAAGTTTGATTTTAAGGATTTAAAGGTTTGAAGAATTCCTTTAGACATAGAACAATACTATTTGCAAGGAGAAAAGAGGCCTATTCTCTTTGAGCCATCAACCTTAGGGGATCTAAGTATCTACATCTTCAAAGGTGTCACAACAAGGCAATTGGCCCACTGTGTGAGAGTGCAACAAGGGCCTTTCAGATGGACAACTATAGTAGAACCAACATCATTGTTACTGTTTGACACATAGTCACAGCTTTGCAAAAGTTTGAGAGATGAGTGACGTTATAGCAAAAGAACTTGTTATGTGTAACAGATTCAAGAACAGCTTGCATATGCAACACCCCATCTTATATCCGCGGAGGGTAGAAGGCTGGAAAGCTTAACAAACAACAAGAAAATCTAACACTTATGACACAGTTACGGTGGTTCTAATAGAGAAAGGGATTAGATTAACAACATTCTTGACCTATCAGCTAATTGAACTAGTTGCCTTAGGAAGCTTGGTACAAAAACCGTAGATTCAAATGTTGTTGATGTGTATTCATAGAGTGGGGATGACTCACCACTGTATATGACTCGGTGGAGGACCTTTGGTTTACTCAACACTTGGTTCATTTGGGGATTATTTTTTTTTTCCAAAAGGAACTGGTTCCTTTTGAATAGTTACAGTGCTTTCTAACGTCATGCAGACCCAAACGAGCTTTCAACTGGAGCATTAGCATAAGGGCCCACCAAAGAAAAGACCCAAGATGTTGAGCTTACATCATCAAATTCAGTGCCCTAGATAGCTTGGAATCCAACATTGAGGCAGGTTCCTTGTTTCTCAACATAGCAGGCTAAAAGTGATAATCACAGATTAGTTGGGTAGCACACAAACGCGCTGAAGTGGAGATAAAGATGTAGACATGAAATACTTTTGGGGTAGCATGGGCAGCAACGCGCTGCAGTGGAAATTAGCTTTTAATATATATATATAACACACAAAAAAAGCAACAGCTTCATCACCTCTGGGAGGCTTACATCGTGTGGCAACCAGGAAATAAGCTTCATTGCCTGTGGCTCAACAGCCAGCGCAGAGAGGAGAGAAAGAAGAGGGAATTTTTTTTTGCTCGTGAGGATGTGAAGTTTTTTTTTAGAGTTCTTACCCTTTTCACACCCTCTTTTATTTTACACCATTTCCTACTTAGCCCATCCACACCTTCTACTCCCTTGATTTTTTTTTCCACCTTTTCTCCTTGCCCAATTTTGCTTTTCCCTTCACACACACACACACACACGGGTGAGGACATGTGACTTTACTTGGGGAACATATATTGTTACTATGGTTTGATCACATGTGGGTACTTGATGAGGGTTGTTTCTACACCTATCGCGCATTGAGATTAGTTCACATGCACTGTGGTATGGGTATAGATTGGTGATTGTGGGGATTGTTCACATGCGTCCTACACTTTCATTTGATTTAAGCGTGGTTCAGTGTTATTCACATGCATTAGCATATTGTGCACATTCTTAACATTTGTTCACTTTTCGGAGTTGTTTGGTCTTGTTCACATGCTTTTGCACATTGTGGGTCTTGTTCACATGCCTTGAACTTCCTTGGTGATTTTTCACACGCACAAGCCATGATTGTTTACTATTAACCTTCTGCTATTTACCATGGTCCTTTGTTTCTTCGACAAACGACATCATCTCATGCCTCTTGATGATTGGGGATGCATGTGTGATGGTAGATTTTTAGTGGAGATTCTTATGCGCAGTACCATGGGCTACCTGACATGAAGTTAGATTATACATTGCTTTTGTTGACTTCGTGCATACATTTAGGATATCTAGACTTGGGAGAATTGGGAGTAAAAGAAATAGCTAAAAGTAACACTGACGAGGGAAGGGAAAAAACTCTAGAAAAAGGGTTGAATGAAACCATAATGCATTTATCTAGCTCTACCATGTGGTAGAGCAAGACTAATAAATGTATTCAGAGCTCCAAGATTGAGTAATTGGTTCTCGTCTCATGGTCTCTTCTTGGAGTAATTGGTTTTGTTGATTTGCATGGTACATAGCTAGATCAATGCATTCTAGCTCTACCACATGGTAGAGCTAGACCTCAAATGCAATTCTAGATCCACCACATGGTAGAGCTAGACCTCAAAGCATTCTAGCTCTACGATGTGGTCTAGGTTGGATACAGCTCTACCACGTGGTAGAGCTAGATCAAATGCAATTCTAGATGCTAAACCCTCCAATTCTAGAGTGAGCAAGTAGAATTGATAATTGGTATCCAAACATGATTTAGATTACACCAATTAACACGTGTTAAGAGTGAGTGTTACAATTGTAAATTCTTGTAGTTTGAAAGATTGTTGAGTCAATGTTACTTTTTTTTCTTTTAGATCCCGAAATTGAGATAGTAGCACCAAGTGAAGTAGCTACGGAATGCCACAATCAAACTGTGGATGAGAGCTTCTCCCACACATTCAGTGATGTCCATCTAGAAGGTTTAAAGACAAATGCTGACAATGAAATTGGGGTACCTAAATCTCCAACAAATGAAGCAATGGGTGAGAGTTTCTAGCCCAAAGAAGAAGTACCAAGAAGTACCAACACTGCTATCTCCAAGAAATCAGTGTTGACAATTGTGTTAGACTTGAATGGTCTACTACTGAAACGTTGTCAACAACAACCATCTTCAATATATGAATCTATTCAAATGGATTCAAAACGATATATTATACTAAGGCCAGGATGCATCCAATTCTTGAAGATTTTATTAAAAAATATTAATGTTGGGATCTGGTTAATAGCGATAAAGAGTAATGTTCTTCAAATATTGAGAATATTACAAGACAGAGTAGGAGAGATATTGCCTTTTTTGGTAGTTTGGGCTCAAGAGGCTTGCGAAAGGATAAAAGTGGTAAAATAGCTAGACCTGATAATCCAACAGTTCAGGCAATGTTCAAACCATTGTCAAAAATCGCTTCATGTTTTGATTGTGATGCTCGTAGAACGGTTCTTATTGATGACTCTCCATACAAGGGATGTGCTTCTCCTGATAATAATTATATATATCCTGCAAAGTTTGATGAAGAAAAGATGGTCGACAATATTCTCATTGGATGAGCTGCTCCCTTACTTATTGCAGCTTGATGAGAGTGAAGATGTGCGCGAGATCATTGGCTCTAATCGCTATGGACAACCTCCAGTATCCAATGAAAATGAATACAGAGGTGATAGATTTTTGAAAAAAGCGCAATTTAAATTTGTCACAGAAGACAATCTACACAGATAGGCTACCACTATCAGAGATTATACAAAAGTTTGTCGATAATCAAGAGGTATTAGTGAGACAATATGAAAACAAAAGAGAAGAGATAATAGAAGTTATGGCAAAAGAACGAGTCAGTATTGCTAGCATGAGGGGACCACAAGTGATTTCTCTAGCTAGGGTTCTACCACAATACACTTGAAGGCAGCCAATGCAAGGGCTTTCATAAACAAGGTGTTAAATGAGTACAATCTTCTCCAACGGGATAGAAATAACTAAGGTACTACCCAACATAAATGATAATTATAACCAAATACATGATTTTATGGGGCTCATTTATGAAGGGTGTAAGTGGGTGTTATAAAAGTGTTGACTTTTTTAATTCCCACTTGCCTTTTTGTTGAGAAAATGCCCATATCTCCCCAATTTAAAATTTAAAAAATATTCCCCTTAAACAAAGAAATTTGAATTCCCTCCCTAGACTCTAAAAAAAAAACCATGAGATGTGTCTCATGTCCTCGTGAACTGCGCCTATTGTTTCACGCCGTGAAACAGCCCCCGTGTCACAAAAAAAATAGACGTTTCACGCGTTAAGGTCTTATGCCTTGAGCGGTTCACGCCTTAAGGTCTCATGCCCCAAAAAAAAATCCGTGGGTGACATATGTGTCTCATGTCGTGAACCGCATTTATTGTTTCACGCTATGAAACACCCCTTGTGCCACAAAAAAAATGAACGTTTCATGCGTTAGGTCTCACACCTTGAGCGGTTCATGCCTTAAGTAGTTTATGCCTTAAGGTCTCATGCCAAAAAAAAACAAATTTGATAAAATCCATGAAGTTCATGTCGTGAACCGCACCCTGCTAGTTTATGTCATGAAAGGGACTCCATTGGCCCAAAGAAAGTCTGGAAAACAACCCTATTTGGAGGCTTATATCTCCTAAACGGTGAATTCAAACGTACTCTAGTTCTAATTGGAAAGCCGACATCAAGCTCTTCGAAATTGTTCTTGAGCGTTCGAGGGCAAAATCCATTCATTTTGGCCTCCGACCAACAGCCTCAAAAATCTACTCAAAATCAAGGTTAAAAACGACCCTTAAAGCAATAAAAATCACCCAAAATAGCCCAAAAACGATTGTGAACCATATTCGGGCTACTTTTTGAGTGTCTAAATGATGAAATCACGAAAAACTCAGAGAGTCAAAGTTGTAGTACTCCAAAAATGCCACAACTTTCTCATACAGAGTTTTTTCAAATTCCTTTTGAAACACACTCAAAAACGGGTTGCGAAACAAGGAAAATATTTTTTAAAAAACATTTCATCTTGAGATAGCGATCGAAAACAGAGTTTAAGACCTCCTCTTCCATTTGGGATGCTACTAGCATGCACTTTTTTTGAAAAATATATCTAAGAGGTCGTTCACGTGTGTGTAGCCGCCTAAGCTAATAGGATAAAACAGACACTCGTTTGACCCAGCAAAGATATGCCACACCTCTTGAGGCTATAATGGGCTGTAAGAAAACCTAACACAAGCAAAAAAAAAAAAGAAACACCTATGCTTGCTCATTAAGGAGTTATTGGCAATGTCAAACATATGGCAACAATAGAGGGATTACGTGCGCTCACACCTAGACTGAACCCAATGGCTGATATTTTTGAGCCATTGAGATCCATGCCCCAAATGCATCTCCCCATTCTATTTGCCATGCCTACAAGCATGTCATTGGGTTTTACATCCCTTGTTGAGGATTTGGCCCCCCTTGCCTAGCACTATCATAAGTCCTAAGTCTTTAGACATGCTAGGTACCAACCCTTTGTAAACCCTAGATACCCATACCTTGGACATATTGACTAATCTAGGAAGGGGGGTTGCCCAAGGTCTAAGTGCGTCTCTACCCACATTAACACTCACACGTGACCTTAGTGAGACTCATACAAAAACACGGCCGTACAGATTTCCAAAATCAAGGGCAAATATGATTGAACAACTGATTCTATTCAATTCATACAAATGTTTGAATAGAGATGTGAAGCCTTTGGAAATCCAAACTGCCCCACCAAGGTACATGCATTGAATCTATGCTTAGTGGGAAAGGCTATTCAATAGTTCATCACATTGATGTTGGTAGATCAAGACAAACTTCAAGACCTTGAAAATAGCCTTTATCCACGGCTTTTCAAGACAAGGTGATCGGTGGAGTAGTGTAGTGCAATAACTCTATTCAATTGAGCGAAAACAAAACGAAACCATTAGAGATTTTATTCTTCGAATAAAAATCTTGGACTTACGATGTGAGCCATGGGAGAAACTAAATGATGCTCAATTGAAGAGATGTTTCATGATGGGCTAAAAGACTAACAACTTACACAACTTGATCACTGTATCCAATCTCGAAACATTTGATCAATGTTATAAAGAAGCAATACATTTAGATGACAACATGATGGAGGATGATCACGATACGAGATGTTCTTCGTCTAAACCCACTGAAGCACAATGGCTAAAGAAAAATTGATTTTGAAATTGTCATTCCCTGAATTCTACATAGCCTTTCTTAAACATTTTGAACTAGAATCTCCAAGAAAGGATGAGCCCCTTCAAAACCAATCATCCTTAATGCCTCTCCAAGTGATGGGAAAAATGTCATGTGTTCATTGTAATTACTACCCAATCCCCATTGTCCAATCCCCATTGTGCATACAAGGTGCCTGTCTTTCTATACTGCATATATTACAAAACCTTTGATCATGACACACCACAATGTCCCAATTCATCTAGTTGGCATAATTAGTAAATTAGAAAAAAGAGGAATTTTTAGTAATTTATTTTTATGATAAAAGAGTAATCCCCATGACATTGGAAATCCATGTATTCCAATGATTTAGAGAAAAAAATTGGAATGCTAAAATAATGTATATTTTATGAAAGATTTTAGTTAAGTTTATCTTTTTGTATAGATTTTTTTTTTTGATGAAAGAGGAATTACCACCATATTGGAATCCAATTAAATAAATAAAAAAAGTGTAATTTCTAGTGAAAAGGAATTAATGGAGATTTTTATTTAAATTTTAAGAGAAAAGTTTAGTTAAATTTATCTTTTTGCATAGATAAGTTTAAATGATAAAAGAGGAATTCCTACTATATTGGAATTCAAATGTTTAGATGAGAAAAGTGGAATTTTTATCTTAAAAGAATTAATGGTTATTTTTATGTAATTTTAAGAAGAATTTTAATATATTTAATTTATGAAAAAGAGGAATTCCCATGATAATTGGATTGCACTCATTGAAATGAGAAAAAGAAGGATTTCAAGTTCATTTTTTTTAAAAAGGTATTGATATTTTAGTTAAAAGATGAATTTTCATGATATTAAAGAAAAGATGGATTTGAATTAAATTTTAGTGTCAAAAGATGAATTTCCATCATAATTCCACTTAATGAATTAAAGTTAGGAATTATGTGGCAAAAGGAATATCCTTGGAAATTTTAATTGGTGAAATCACTAAATTGATATTTACCCAAAACTAGATGATTATCTCAAAGGAATCCTTGTAGAACTAAACTGAATGAATTTAGTTAGACTACGTGAGGTCGGACAGTAAACCTAATTGTCCTTATCTTGAACTGAATCAGACAAATACTTCGTTTACCAATTCCAGTTACTAAATTCAAAGAATAGACTACCGGAACTAATCTAGTTTTTCCTTGACCAATCTCACCAAGATCTAGTTGGATAAATGGATAAAATGATAGGTAGATTACCCTCATGAAAGATCAAGGATCCTCATTTTATGAAACTGGGAATTATTGAAAAAAGGGTCTTTGGAACCGATCTCAAACTGGAATCTCACTTGCATTAGAAACTCTATTTTTCATTCAAAGGACTGTTTTACGCCAGAAGGTTGGAGGAAGCATTTGGCTTATGTTTTTCTAAAGGGAGGTTCGTTGGAAGAGCTAGCGGGGAGTCGTCAAGGGAGGTCGCCCGTGGCAAAGCCTGCCGAGGTGTTGACCATCCTCGGTACGATTAAAATGGTGCAGTTCCGATACGATGGGCGAGGACCGATGAAGCAGTCCCTGAGTGAAGTGCTAGGACACCTAAGGAGGATCCTAGTGGGTTCTGATCACGCGATACACGGGCTCACGGTTGCTAGGACACCCAGGCGTACGTTGAGGAAGATATCTGATGGACAAAAAGGAAAGGTTTTTGGGAACAAAAAATTGATACTGGATCTCGTTGGTTGGCCAACTGGTCTTCAACGGAGAGTTCAAAGGATGCATTTTTGTAATACAATGGACTTAGAATTTTGGAAAATGATGATCGAAAATATTATGATTTTATTCAAGGATTGTCTTAAAGCCAGTGGAATCTGTTATAAATGGAAATTTCATATTGGGTGTGTACGTGGTATGCCTATTTGATTTTTGCATGAATCGCTGGCTAGGAGGCCTGGGAACTCTTTTCCTCGGTACCCTGGCAAAAACCCAATCAAATCTTTATAAAGGAATCCCACCAATTCAGTGGTCGACGGGTGGTAACCCATGGGTCGGATAGGGTAGGCTGGATCGGAGGATTCCTAAGAAACAACTAGATATGATTAGTTACATTAATTAGTTTAAATCCTGAGAAGACCTTGTTTTGTGGGAGGGGATCATCGGCTGTGCCTCGAAAATGAGGAAAAAAGCGGTGATTCCATGGACTAAGTGCAGTCTCTTCTTGATTTGACCATGTGACTTTAGGTTCGGTCAGATCAATTTAATTTAGTCAAGACTTGACTCGTTAGAGTAATCTCCTAGTAGTTAAAAGATTTTTCCCCTTCCTAGTGGAATCGCCCGTGCCTTCTGGGCAAGGGGAGTCTTCCGGGCCGTGGTCTCGGAGGGACCGCCCTCGGGCTAGCCTCTCGTCCCGGACATCCGCGGGCGAGGCCCCGAGTGTGCAAGACCCCCACCCCGCACGGGAGGCCGACGTTGCTTCCACCGTCGGTAGGAGCCCCGGAGCGGGTGGGCAGGGACTTCACAGTGGCTCTATCTTATTCACCATATATATGCTCTCTCTTACAAACTATAACATCTCTTGCTACTATTTCAAGAATTCAACTGCAATGCTAACTTGGACTTTGTCTAAGAGAATCATCAAGCGGCTTTAGGCTAATACCCATATATAAGCATAAAAGGGCACATCTTAGTAGCAAAATGCTTAAGAATATGAAAATTTGACTCTCTTTCTAAGTAGGGTGTTCACAGAACATATGCCAATCATTGGGCTTTAGGCTAATACCCATATATAATCATAAAAGGTATTATCTTAGTAGCAAAATATATTCTCTTTCCAAGTAGGGTGTTTCACAAAGACATATGCATGAGAGTCATAAAAGTTCATATTTATATGCCCAATTTTTCTTAAAGGCATCTATATGTATATTAGCATAAAGCTTAACTTTGCATATCTAATGTATACAAGAAATTCCTTCAATTAGGTATTCACTTGCTTCTTTTCTAACGACAGACTTTTGTCACAACAACAAATGGTATTCAAGCTACAAGTGTCTACCTATATCCTTGTCGACCTATCCACTACCTCCACCGATACTCCATCGATGTAAGCTAATAACCATTATGATTTGGAAAATCAGACATGATGTCTAATATAATTTAAAAATAATTCACTTATCGTCGTAATGTCAAGGCAAAGCTCTTGCACAAAACCTTAATGTAAGTGAGAACATAATAGTTCACTACCAGGTTCAACACCCTTACTATCCACACATATTGTTTTTCCTTATCTTTATTCTTCACCATGAGAATTATTACTCCCCAAGGTGATTTGCTAGGCCTTACATGCCCTATCTAGAGTTACTTTGGCTATCTAGTATCTAGTAGCTTCATCCTCCTTGGATAGACTTAATGTGTCAAGCTACCTAAACATTAACTATGCTCTAGGTATAATCTCAATATTATGGTATGCACCTCTCTTTGGAGGTAAAATACACCGTTATACATCCAAATACTAAACTCAAACATAATCTCATGAAATAGTTAGCCTTTAGAACAATTTGTATTGTGAAGGTCAACACCCTTCAACTGTGTCAAAATCCATAGCATGAGAACTCAAACCAACTTGATTATCCTCAAAGAAGATAGATCACCCATTTTCCCCCATCCAAAGTCAAGTCCATAAATTTAGTAGTCGACACCCTAAGGTTTTAGCCACTTGTAAGTGTTTGCAAGAGAGGGATCTAGGGAAAGAGATGGAGATTACTCTCATGAATGGAGATTACTCTCATGAATGGAGTACCACCATAGATCCACTCATTATAGGGAGTAACACCTAGACATAGGAAGTCTGCCATGACACAGCCATGAAAGCTTCCATAAGCTCCAAGAAAGGTAAATTTGTATCATATGTTAAAAAAGGTCAAAAGTTTCCCAAGTAGATAGGCATGTGCCTTTATAGTCCCAAAAGGACCAATATGGAGTACCACCATAGATCCACTCATTATAGGGAGTAACACCTAGACATGGGAAGTTTGCCATGACACAGCCATGAAAGCTTCCATAAGCTCCAAGAAAGGTAAATTTGTATCATATGTTAAAAAAGGTCAAAAGTTTCCCAAGTAGATAGGCATGTGCCTTTATAGTCCCAAGGACCAATATGCCCCAATACACATGTCTCAAGGTACCTAAAGCCCCATGTGCCTAGGCCCATCCTTTATATGTATGTGCATACTAAAATCCCTTTGTTACAAACCATCCCCTCCTACAATGATTTTATCCTTGAAATTGAAGGGTGGTTATGCATGATAAACATATATAAGAGGCTAAGTACAAAAGCCAAAATTCGACCCATAACTAGGTATTGATATACCAAGTCAAATAAACAACCGAAATGCCAAAAGAAAGGATCAATACCAAATACACATGAGCCCCGAGATCAATTGGAAAGGATGGTGGAATACCATAAAAGATCAGGCTAACCATGCAAGCACCTGGATCAAATGGGAAATGTAGGGAACCATCATTGAAGATGAAGCTAACCATATATCCTCCTAGGTTGAATGGATAACCATAGTATACATCATGGACCCCTAAAATTAATGTAGTAGTAAATCCTGATTAAAATGGAAAACTCGCAAACCCATCCTTGTGACTATAGTGTGAATCCAACATCCAAACTATCCACCAAATGAACACATCACTCATGATCGGAATGTCGAGTAGGCTAGGCACAATTGAATCATTGTGTAGGCCAAAACCCAAATGCATCGCATGTCATGTGGTTTAGGCATTTGAATAACATGCCATGTAATAAAATACCATACATCTCACGTGATTTGTAATGCATCCAAAGACATCATAGCTCCAAACAACATAGGATCATGTCAACATCATCCGTGGAAGCCAAAAGAACATGACTCATAGTAAGCATCATGTAAGAACCAATGTGAGAACCAATGATGTCAGCCCATGTAACATCACTGGCACCATCCAAGTCATGATCCACCGTATATATATATATATATATGGGAATGATCCTTTTCATGTAACATATCCTCATGTGTGAGATCATCTATATGTGTGTGATCCTCTAAAGAAAAAGCGTGATCAATAGGATCATCATAAGCATAATTGTTAGAATACTGGCAATGTTTCCACACATGAGATATAAGTGGAATCATCCACCAAGTCACTTACCATGTCATCCTCAAAGTCTCTGAAGTGATCAAAATATGCATCGTTTGTCTCCATCAATGGTGCCCCTATATAACCCATATCCTTTGATAGGTCAACCTCCATAATTTTATGATCTAAGAAAATATCTATATCAAATACAAAGCACTCAAGATGCATGTGCATAATCCTATCTCTCCTATGAGAGGTCTCACCTCAATAAAGTCGTCACTACCCTCATGTATATGCCTGGATGCTCAAACACATGAACACTGGCAAGAAAGCAATGAGAACTACGAGTAATGATGAATTTCTCCACATGTAAACACTTCAGAGGAGTAGCCTAACACATCTAACATAAGAAAATTAGGCCTATGCTCCTCATGGTCTATCATATTCTCACAGGTATCCCATGAACCTGTATCACCAATCCTATGTGTAACAATGGATGTGTCACTAGTCACATACTCATGGGCATCCAATGCATCATCAATCAAATGTTCATGATGCTCTAATATATCCTCATGATCATCTAACACATCCAAATGACCCCTAGGAAAGTAAGTAGGCATAGGTGTATCATAACCCACAATGCTTGGTGCCATCCCTACCCATAATGCTCAATGCCATCCCTACGCACAATACTTGGAGCGATCCCTACCTTTGAGAGCATGTCCACATGATTTAACTCATACATATCAATACCATATACATCAGTAACATGTGCATATATATGTGTCAATATCATCATGTGCATGTGTACCATCATGTGCATATATATCAATATCATCATGTGCATGTGTGTAATACATCATCATCATCTGAATCTGTATGGCACACATTCGCTACCTGCTAGAACATAATCATAATGACTTAAGAGTGTAGGACACTCTTAAATTAGGAATTAAACCCTCAATCTCAAACATCCAAACATGGCATGTGTATGTCGCCTTATCATAGCATGAAGTTGGCGAATGAAGATCTAGAGGTCTAAGCCTTGAACTGCCAAAGGTATGAGTAAACTCAACAAAAGACATGTGAACCATGACACGAAATGGAAATTTAAAATAATCAGCATAGAGCCATGATGACAATGCATGAGTAGATCTCCTATGATCGAATCTGAGATGGTATCAAAGTGATGTTGATGCTATGATGTTGTGTAGCATGTCGGTCCAAGAAACAATAGTAATAATATCCCATGGTTGCAATGCTCCTCAATACATACACAAACTTTCTGGGAAGATAACTATATATGTGAATAACACAACTCATAATATGCCCACACAATACACAAAATAGCCTCTGCATATGAGTAATCATTTATATTAGGGAGGATTTGTGGTAAAGGTAAAAAGATATAGATGGGCAAGCAGGTGTGAATAAACAAAAGTAGAGAAGTGTGAAAGGGAAAAGGAAAAACTTGAAAATCTAAAAAAAACACCCCTTCTGTCATAGATATTTTTTTCTTCTCCTTACATTTTAGCCACCTATCTTTGTATTATTGACACATGTAGGGGTGAGACCAAGCCACCTGTAGGGGGCATTTTTAAAAGTGGTCTCACCCCTACATAAGACAAAGTGAACCTGCTGAAATATATCCTAAATGAGCATGGATCAATATGTCTCATGATGATCTTGCGCCTACAAGAAATGACTTGAATATACATGATGTAGATTATTATTTTTAGTTGTACTTGTGTTAATTTCTTTGAACCTCTACTCTAGTATTGAGAGGGAGAGAACAATGTCAAAAGTGGCAGAGATGATGATGTCTGTAACACAGTGAAAGGCCAATGGTTGTATCACCACAAAAGAACTGGGAACTGTGATACGCTCGCTTTTGCCACCACAGAAGTTGAGTTGCAGGAAATGACAAGGTGACGCCGGGGGGGACACTATGGATAGTGTCCACACTAGTCCCTATCGCTCGCCAGATATTCCGCCCACTCTAATGCTAGTAATCACTAGTCCAACGGCCATTAAATCGAAAGCGTAGAGTTGATTGACTCTATCCTTGATGTTGTCAGCAAGAAGGCTGAGAATTGTGATTATCTTCTAGGTTTTCAAGTGTGTCATCATCTTGGAGGGAGATGCTAGACCTCGCATGGAAACGCTTGTGATTTCCAAGACTAGAGAGGAGTACCTAGATAGAATGATGCTAACCTCCTTTAAAGTTGTTTGTGAATAGTGATGAACCCTTTGAAGTATAACTTCCTTGCACCCTTAGCCTGCTTTGCAAATCTTTTTGCATGCACATTTCTTGCAGTCTTAACTTTCTGCAAATCCTTTTGCATGCACATTTCCTACACAGAACCTGCTAAAACCCCTTTTCTGTGTAGATCAGTTAATGATCTGTATTACTTCTCCAATAGCCAACACTCCCAACCTTGTGGCATATGGAGCACACTTGTTTACACCAATAGGTTGGATTTAGTTCCCAGTAGGGTTAGTTGGTTATACAAGTCAACTTGTAACTTAGGGCAAGAAACATGCACTGTGAAAGATCCCTGCCCCCTCCGCGCAACGAATTCGGGGGTGCTAGCAGTGGAAGTAACACTTCTTGTGCAGGGTAGAGCCTCTCACTCGGGGCCTTACCCACGGATATCCAAACAAGAGACTAATCCCTCGGTCTTCCAAAACCGAACGAAAAACTTCCCTCGCCCAGAAAGCATGGGCGATTCCTCCAGGATATTTTTATTCTAACATAATCAAACCAAACTGATCCGTCGACCGAACCCGTAAGTCACATGATCAGATCAAGGAAGAAACTTGCACTTGGATCATAGAGACCAACGCTTTTTTCCTCATCGAGAGGCACAACCGTTAATTCATTTCCATAGAACAAGACTATCCGGGATTTACTTCATCTATCGTACCATAACAGAATTGAGTCTCATTTTAGGGATCCATCAGTCCAGCCTAACCCCATCTATCGTACCATAACAGAATTGAGTCTCATTTTAGGGATCCATCAGTCCCATGGGTTAGCCAACCGCCCAACCACTATAGTGATAGGATCCGTTTAGAAATTTGGTTATGTTTTGTCCTGGGTACAAGGGAAAAGAGTTTCCAGGTCCCCTAGCTGGCACTTCATACAAACTTCAAGATAGTCACACCACTTACACACCCAATATGAAATTGCCTTTTTCACCAATTCGGCTGTCTTTAAAACAATCTTTTAATGAAACCATAATATCACTGATCATAATCCTCCAAAATATCTGGTTGAATTCTAATTTCCAATCATTCCTTCATCGGTGTACTTGTGGCAACATTGGCAACCAGAACGCTCACCACCTGTCCACTCAGGGGCCTTTTCAATAGTTCTTAGCTCATAGTACTCGGAAATATATTCACTTATAAAAATCCAGATTGACTCTCTGTTGAAGATCAGCAAGATCAACCACCAACAGATCCATATAAAGAGCCATGGACTCATCCGTTGAGAACCAGCAAGGTCAATCAACTAGATCCATGCCCGAGTTCAAAAAACAACTCTAACAACTTGTTCCATTTTCTTTCTCGGTGCACATGTAGGTATCTTCGGCGACCTAGAGCCCAAGCACCATATGGTCACAACAATCTAAGATCCTTTGCAGGTCACCTAGCGCTTCACTCATAGGCTGCTTCCTTGGTCCCTCATCCATTGTATCGAAAGCTCACCATTTAAATCGAACCGAGGCTGGTCAAGACCTCGGCCGACCTTGCTTCGCGAGACGTCCTCTGTTAACTCTCCGTCTCAGCTGTTACAACTTTATCACTTAGGTCTCTAACTAGGACCGCATTCACAAGATGGTCAAAATGCTTCCCCAGCATTCTTAACATAAAATAGTCCTTTAAAAACAAGTCATAAATACAGTTTCTAATGAACTCTCATCTTTTCACATTGTTCGACATCATTTCTCGTTATTCCACATTCTTCTACATCAATTCAAATTACTTAATCCACATTCAATCTTATGTATCTTTATCGTCCTTCATCCATTCTCATCCAATCACATTATATTACATCCCATCACATCTATCCACATCACATCTCATCCATTCTCATCTACCCAAATCCACATCACATTACATCTCATCCATTCACATAACATCTTCATCGTCCTTCATCCATTCTCATCCAATCACATTATATTACATCCCATCACATCTATCCACATCACATCTCATCCATTCTCATCTACCCAAATCCACATCACATTACATCACATCCATTCACATAACATCTCATCCATTCACAACTACCCCGATCCACATCACATCAGATCACATCCATTCACATCACATCTCATCCATTCACATCTATCCCGATTCACATCACATCATATCACATTACATCTCATTCATTCACATCTATCTCGGTTCACATCACATCACATCACATTCACATCTATCCCAATTCACATCACATCCAACTAACATCACATCTCATCCATTCATATCTATTTACATCACATCCATATCTATCCACATCATATCTCATTCATTCCATCCACATTACATCACATCCACATCCATCCATATCTCATCACATCCATACACATTCCATCTCATTCATCCACATCCATCCAGTTATTCACATGTACGTCTATCCACATCCATCCATTCACATTCACATCCACATATATTCACATCACATCACATTTCATCCACATCTCATCACATTCACATCCACATCCCTTTACATCACATCACATCTCATCCACATCCACATCCATCTACATCACATCACATCTTATCACATCCACATCCACATTCATTTGCATCCCACCACATCTTATCACATCCATATCCACATTCATTTGCATCACACCACATCTTATCACATCCATATCCACATTCATTTACATCACATCACATCCTATCACCTATCCTCACATCACATCCTATCACCTATCCTCACATCTCATTCGCATCTCTTGATTCATATCCACATCCACATCCATTTACATTACATCACATCCATCTCACATATCCTCACATCTCATTCTCATCTCTTCACTTACATCTTATTCACATCTATTCACATTTAGTAACATTTTCTATTTTTGATACTGATGGGACTTTTCTGAATTTCTACCAATTGTTTGGCCTAGTAAAAGGTACTTTTTCTCGACGGATATTTTCATATTCTTTCTCAAATTCCTCAAGTGAAATATAATCATAATTTGAATAATGCTAAAAATTTCTCTTTTTTTCATTTAATTTTGTAGATCTCAAATATCATGAGAATTCCTCTTTTTACATTTAAATGATTGAATTCCAAATGTCATGCGAATTCCTGTTTTATCATAAAATAAATTTATCTAAAATTTCTCTTCAAATTTAAATAAAAATATCCATTAATTCAAATATGCCAATAATTTCACTTTTACTATCTAAATGATTGAATTCCAAATGTCATGGGATTTTCTCTTTTATCATTTAAATTTTCTCATGCATAAAATAAATTTATCTAAAATTCTTTTAAAAATATTCATTATTTTAATATATCAAATTTTCTCTTTTTCCATTTAATTACATGGATCTCCATTATCATGGGAATTCCTCTTTTTGTATAAAAATAGAGATATCAAAATTTTCTCATTTTTCTAACTAATTATTTACGCATAAACACTAAAAATTAGTTTTCCATGAATGTAATGAAAATTATTCTTGTAGCATAGGATGACCAATCCTAAAATATGGTAGGAAGTCCTCTTTTCACATTATGTACAAAAATGAATTATGTATTAATTTCTTAAAATTTTTGCCATAGCTTCGCTGCTGCTATTATTGATAATTTTTAATATTTTTAAAAAGAATAAGACTCTATAATATAATTATGATAGAATAACTATAATTGGACCTAAATTCAATTTATAGAATTAAATCATAAGCTTATCATAATTTTATTAGCATATAAGCATTAAAAAGCCATTTCTTTAACCTCTAGCTTAACTAGCATAGAGTTTGCTTTTTGAATTGAGAATTTATCATTTGAATAGAGAATTGGTCATAGGAATGACCATTATTTTTGGGAGAGTGAGATATACATAAAAAATATCCTAAATTAAGCACAAAGATAAACCTTTCTTAACAACTCTTAAGAAAAGCTTGATTTGCATTATAAACACTTAATTAGTAACTTATCAAGCTTGAGAGGGGTTGGTAAGTGAAAACATTGAGAATAGTAGAGAAAAACCATGAAATTACATCTTACCTCTTGATTTTACTTGCTTCTCTATCTTAGAAGAATCCCCCCAACCAATTAATTTGTTAGTGTGTTGAGAGGAAAACTCCAAGGATGGTTGTAGAGAGAGAGGAGCTCCAATCTCTCCAAAATGTAGGAGATTTTTAAATGATAATAGAAAATATCATTATTTTAATGTAATACTGGCATGGTATAGCTCAAGGATGAGAATATAAAAGAATGAGGGTCTATTTATAGGTGAGGGAGGTCACTAACTGAGTCCAACTAAGTTCTAGAATTTTCCAGCTTCAGTTTGGCTGAATTTGGACAAGATTTGGACCAGTTTAGCTTCCATTTTGATCCAGTTTGATCCAGGAGAGAGGAGAGATAAAAAATATCACAAGTTTTTTGATTTAAAAACTCATCCACATGTGTGAAATAGGCGCCTACCTTAAAGTCTCCCCTCTCCTTACCAAGGTGTCAAAAATATATCATTATTCCAAAATATCTCATTTTTTTAGTAACATCTTATAATTTTTAACTAATAAACCTTGTACTTAGTCAACTCTTCATCTTATGTGAGCATTTACCCATTTTGGGTATTTTCTTTATTCTTTGGATTTATCTCACCCAAACACTTGGATTAATCTTATTAGCCTATAGGAACCTTAATTGGACCATAATCCAAAATTTTTAGAAAATCTTGACCCTTAGGCTAAGGTCTTTTAAATCATTTTTAATTGATTTCTAATTAACTTTGGAGAATTTATTTTGAACTTTTGTTTTAGAGGAAACCATTTCAAACACTAGGAGGATTTTTTATCCAAAGATATCTCAATTTCGGATTACCTCTCTCTAGGCCAAATCAGGGTAAAACAAGATCTTTCTTTTATTTCAGAGAGGGAAATAATTACAAAAATAGAAGGGGAGGTTCTTACACCCTTAAACGTCAAAAGCTAGAGGGAGGAATCTTATATCCTACCCCACTTAAAAATATGGGAGATGTCCTCATCTTGCAGGTGGAGTATAATCTCTTTCATCTTCTTCTTCTTCAACCACTTCCAGCGTTACTGCCTTGGAAGTGGACGGCCGATTTGGGAACATCTCTCTTTGACTTTCCCTATTCTGAGGTGGAGGTCTTGCATTACTTTGGATTAAAACTGAGGGTTGGTTAGAGGGTCTACCTATGGGATTTCCCTGATTTTGATGGAAAGGAACCTGATTACTCTGGAAGGAAGGAGCTGGAGTCTAGAATCTTGGTCCCTGATTCCTCGACCCGAAAAACCTTAATCCAAAAGGAGTTGGATCGATCCATACTGCGATGTCCAAATCCTTGACAGCTATAGCATTTCACTTCCTTGTTCAAGGTTGGAACTTTTGAAGTTGAATTCTAGGGGATTGAGTTCCGGGAAAAGGACCTTTCTTCCATTCTGGAACTTCCCATATCCTGAGCTTGACTTCGTTGTCTCTTAGGCGGGTGGAAGGCTGGAATCACCTTTCGGAGCTAGAAATCGTTTCAAAGATGATGGTGCTCGATTTGGCAGGATCTTGACATCAAAGGCCTTGGCGAAATCCTTTGCCATCCGCATTGCTTCGACAATGGAAATTGGCTTGGCATTCTTCACTAGGTTATTCAAAGGTTCGTGCAATCCCTGAATGAAACTAGCCATTAGCTCTTCTTCATCTTGTGGTGGCGAGTACTTGAGGAGAAGAGTGAACACTTGGTGATACACTTCAATAGTTCCGCTCCCCTGGGTTAACTCTAAAAATTTATTCATCTTGGTTTGCAAAAAGCTGGGAGGACAGAATCTCTTCCTTAGGTAAATTTTGAGATCATTTCATGTCTGGGTGTTCCGATCTAAATAGTTTGTCTCATAGTGGTTTCTCCATGCCACTCTGGCTATTTCTACTATCTTCAGCCTTACAAGTGCCATTTTACTTTTCTCGTTGTACCCGATGACATCGAAGTATTCTTCCATTGCTTTGATCCACTTCTCCACAGCCTCGCCCAAGTTTTCCCCTTCACCCTTGAAATTTCCAGGCTGTGATCTATGAAGAGTTTTACGAACATCCAAGTTGAGTTCTTCCTCATTGAGTTGGGGGTTATCATTCCTACCACGACGACCTCGATCCATGATCCTATCAATACGAAAATTCTTGTTAAGTCCCTTTATTTATAATTCAAATCCGACTTTAGATCCAACTGATTCTGGGGTTCTTTAGATTGGTCAGCCCCCCACAGAATCATGGGATAAAGATCCCTTCTAATAGAAAAAATACAGAACTCATTCATTCATATTCTTAACACAGTAATGGTCCATCAGACTGAAATTTCCATCTGAACATTCCTCCACGGGAATTTTAGTTATGCAGGTTCTAAATTTGTCATCCCTTAATTAGAGTCACTGGGTCAAGGTCAACAGTAGCAATCTGCCAGCACAATCCACTAATCTCATAGTGATTTGCTGAAGTCACAACAATCATCATTCCAGTTACTATCATCATCACTGGGATTCGTCCCATTCATCCTCATTGTGGCTTTGTTAAACTTCTCTTCTTTCAACTAGAATTTAGGAATCATTATCTTTCAATCAGAATTATCAACTCATCTTTGTTAAACTTATCTTCTTTCAACTAGAATTTAGGAATCAATATCTTTCAAAATCAGAATTATCAACTCATCAATTCTCACCCAGAATTCTAAATGGGGGAGGCCCTAATGAAGGTGAATGGCCATACAGTGCACTCCTTAATGAAGAATAACCATAAGGTGGAGCACAAGCTCCTCTATGTCACTGGCCCATGTACAGGGCAGTAAGAACAGACCTTACTATTGTATTAAAGCTGAAGCAGCTGGGCCTAGGAAGATTGCCTACTTTGGAGCCTTGGGGTGCAACCTTGGGGTGCAGATCTCTACAATAGCTTGTATTTTACAGAGACCTATGACACCAACCTACAAACAGGAGAGGTTTTCGATAATGAAGGCTAGAGAAACAGGGTCTAGCTTTGCATTGAGCTCATCAGAGATGCCTTGCATCTCCCCAACCTAGACCATCCTTATGTCAGGCTCACCAATGCCCCCAAGCTAATCAGGGGCATATACAGAGGCAACCCAAACAAATATGGGATGGAGTGGGCAAACATCACCTAAGAGGATTTGATCATGCTAGCCTGGGCCCTGCAGGTTTTACTTACCACTTGCTGGATGACAGACAGGTTTAGCAAGTGCAGCATGACCATATTGGCCCGTACAAAGGCCAAATGGTGAATTAGGTGGAGTACCTCTTCAAAGAGCTTCATGCAGTCTGTTTTCGAACCCACAAGGGAAGCTGGCAGTGGCCACACTACTTACAAGAGTCCTTTATCATGCGGCCGGGTGGGAGGAGTTACCCCATGCCATTCAACTCAGTGGCCCTGATGCGGTCATCACATCTCTGCCCCCACCCCAAACATCTCCCCACTTTCCACTAGTAAAGAGGCACCACTAGGAACCAATAGGCGTAGAATAGGTATCCCCCACCACTCAGTCTAGACCCTACACAAGAGGAGTTGGCAACTGCACACTTCCCACCAGAGTAAAGAGGCACCACTAGGAACCAATAGGCATAGAGTAGGTATCCCCCACCACTCAGTCCAGACCCTACACAAGAGGAGTTGGCAACTGCACACTTCCCACCAGAGTAAAGAGGCACCACTAGGAACCAATAGGCATAGAGTAGGTATCCCCCACTCAGTCCAGACCCTACACAAGAGGAGTTGGCAACTGCACAATCAAGCAGGAAGGCTACAGAGGAGGAGGAGAAACAAAAGCAAGACTTCTTCCAATAGAACCTTTATGAGAAACCACCCCTAGAAAACTTTAGAGACATCCCATCTTTCCCAGAGGCTAGACCCTCCTCCTCGGTGAATGCATCACAGCAGAATAATTTACACACTCTCCAGCGGGCACGGTTAGGCAACTTTTGATCTAGCCAAGCCTACGTCTAAAGCGTCCATGCAACCCATGGTGACGTGCCAAATTTTGCTTTGGGATTTTCACACATGGCGAGGGAGCTGATCAAGCAAATGACGGATTGTAGCTACCATCAACAAAAAGTAGCTACTATTTCACACAGGGAGATGCTGCTAGCCAAAGCACAAGAGCGCCAGGTGTCTGAAGATCTCTACCAAGCCAACTTGCATTACATGGAGCTCCATGGAAAATTTGATGTACACAGACATAGGATCTCGAGCATGCCCTCACCCAGATCACTCACCTCCAGTGTAGTAACTCCAACAAGCCCATGAAGCTACTCAGTGGCACACCATGAACTTACAATCTTGGGTGGAGAAATTTCTCATGAAGCCTAGATCGAGCTAAAGCTGTGGAGGAGACCCTTGAGCAGACCAAGTTGGACTTTCAGTGATACAGGGATGTTTCACAAGACACCATCCACCAGATGGAGGAGCAACTAGGCGAAGCTAAAACTAAAGCTCGAGCAGCACAACCACCTTCCACCCCCTCTTCTCCCTCCTCTAGTGCCCCAGAACGAAAGGTGGATGCTTTGATGGATACAACCATGGAGCTCCATGTCTTGGCCTTACCCCCACAAAGCCTGTTTCAACTCTTTGACCTCCATTACAGGAGCACCCGGCTGAACCTCCTCCAACACAATGTCTATCTGGATGAGCCCCTCTCCCACCAGATGTACTCATACCTCTTCACCAAGCTCCCCACCATCGCCAACATCACCCTTATCCCCCATTTCTATTTTCAGTGCCTTCTCTCTTTCCACCACCCCCACGACTTCTACAAACTCCCTCAACACCCTCTCCAAGCCATTTTGGTTACCTGAAGTCACCTGCTCTGTTTTGGCTTCCCCCCCAACCAAGCTGAGGTGATAGACCTATCCGTTCCGGATGGTCTATGCCCATACCCCTACCCCTCCCAGTGGTCCAAAGAGGCTTTGCATTATCTACAGGATATCAGTTGGCACATGCTGAATAGCGCATACCTCTCCCTCCATGATGATGCTTTTCCCCCCTATTCCGTCGAGGGCCTCCTCATATGATACCAAAGGTGCCATAAACAATTGCAAGTGATGGCCACCATTGCCGTCTGCTATTTCAATGATTCACATGTCACCTTCCCCTTGGAATATACCTCTGAGGAAGTAGAAATCGTCGAGGCTTTTTTTAGATCCCACAACCCAGCCAACACAATAGAAGGAGCTCGTGCCCATGAAGACCACGATGGCGATGATGATGGCCATGGTAGCCTCCCACCACCCCCGATCCTCATCTCCCCCACCTCCCCCTCCACCAGCCGGCTCTTCTTGCCCAAATACTAGCAACACCACCACCATCCCCCTCCACCAACCGGTTCTTCTTGCCCAAATACTAGCAACCCCACCACCATCCCCACCACCCTTTGGCACATCTGCCCTCCCACTTCCCCCCCCAAAAAATATATATATATATATCTTCACCTCCCATTCATTTTCCCACGCCACCAACCTCACCAATTACCCCACCCTCACCACCCTTTTTATCATTACAGTTGGGCATGCACGTTACTTTCCGCCACATCCCGTCCACCTCCACAAAACCCCCACCCCTCTTCGAGGCGAACCTTGCAATGGGAGCCTCCACCTCGACCACCCCTCCATCCCCGTCACCGACACCACAACCCTCCCAACCACAACTTGAAGAGGGCGAGATTCCACCAGCCACCGCCACTAGAGCACGAGGAGGTTGACCCTCCACTCAACCTTCTCACGTAAGCAGGACCCCCTTGACTACACGGAGTTCAAGCACACGCCATCGCCATCCTGCTCGATCAACAACTCTAGATGGAACCCATCACCCGCTTAATGGACCGCATGGACCTCCATGTCGTGCACCCATACCTTGAAGCCAAGCATCACCAACAATGGCGGGCAAGAACAACCACCAAGGGAGCATGGAGGATATCACTGGTCACCCACTACTTGCCCCGTCACATTTGCACTCATGGGTGAGCAGCCAACCTAGAGCCACCCTTTCCTCCTTAAGCCATTCATCTGGGACACCTATTGCAACAACGTGCCCTGCGCACTCTACGTGGACCTTATGGACCGCATGGACCTCCATGTCTTGCACCCATACCTTGAAGCCAAGCATCGCCAATGGTGGCAAGAACAACCACCAACGGAGCACGAAGGATACCACTGGTCACCCACTGCTCGCCCCATCATGTCTACACTCATGGGTGAGCAGTCAGCCTAGAGGTGCCCTTTCCTCCTTATGCCATTCATATGGGACACCTATTGTAACGTGCCCCACACACTCTGCATCATCTCGGACTACTTTCCCATACAAAGACGGTGGGCATGGAATGTTTTCCACAAGGAGGAGAAGAAGAACCCAAAGCTGCATTTCAACTTTTCTTAGTTTGCTCCTCCAACGGTGCAGCAGCCCTACATAGAAGTTACAATGATCCGACACTTCAACAAATTCATCCACCATTATGATCAAGTCCTAGACCCAGTAGTGATCATAACAATCAGATTTGTCCACTTGATGATCATGTTGCTTGAGTCATTCCTAGATTGGGACCACTACCATGAAGGCACACCTTCGACATTAACAATGTCCCAACACTTAAGCAAATCATTGGATATTATGAGCGGATCATGTGGATGCCCGCCTGGCACCTCCAGAACTTTGAAGACATAATGGAAACGACCTTCTCAACCAGATACAAGGTCTTCCATCAAGCCCCCCTACTCCAATCGCACGTTGTGACTTCATTCGAACCTACTCCATCTATTACTACATTACGGAGGGGGGGTATGTTAACCACTCTAGTTAACATTACATTTAGCATGGCTACACTATTTGTAATCTCTGTTTTGTAACCGCGCAATGCGCTTATTGTATAAGATACATGGAATGACCGAGCTTATGGCTTGTGTAATGCTAGTCATGAGGAATAGTTGTATACATAGAGCTAGAAAGACTAGTTTTGGGCCCCCAATTGTAAATGAGCGGGCATCCATTGTAACTATATGAGCTCTTGTATATAAGTAATTTTATTGAATATAAAAAGGGACAATCCCATTAGTCTCATTTGATCTTGCCTCTTCTCTCTCTTTCTCATTTGATCTTGTGGATGTATGTTAGCTTGTGTTTTTGCTTGCTTGCATGCTTGATTGTTGTTGTATGTAAGTAGGGATGATAATGCTCTCATTTATCTTCTTCTCTACCCTCTCTTTGCTATCCACCAAGTCCCTTTTGCATGCTTGTTGCATGAGGTGAAGGTTGATCTCTCCATTGCTCCCTGTTTTTGAATCTCTTCTTGGGTGACGTACCTTCACATCGAGGAGTTAACCCTTTTAGGGTTGGCTAAGTGCAACTCTCCGGACTCGACCCTTGCATATGTCTCTCTTCTCTTCTCTTTCCTTCTTGTGTGCAAGGTAGCATGTTATCCTTAACAAACTCAATGCTCAAGGAACTCAAGTAGCATTTCTAGTGGTCACAATAAACAAACCATGGTTTACAAGATGAACATCGAGAAACATAATCAACATTACATTGAATAAGTTGGCATTATGAAGTAGTGCCAACATTATTACTACATTGAAGAAGCTAGTACTTAGGAAACACACTCATTAGGCTTTGCAACGTGTAACCATTGATTGGGTTGAATTCCTAATTAGTTGCTTATTCTCTTTGTTGATGACTTTGTATGTCCTCCAATAAGCAATTACGCTTGACATTCTGAGCTTACATGGCCTTAAAAATAGCTCTCATGATAGCTAAAAAGGGAGAAATGTAAGTTTTTTAATGTCATTCTTTCATATCAATTTCTCACGTTTTAGCTATCATGAGAGCTATTTTTTGATGTCATCCTTTCATATACAAAGGGACAATCCCATTAGTCTCATTTGATCTTGCCTCTTCTCTCTCTTTCTCATTTGATCTTGTGGATGTATCTTAGCCTGTGTTTTTGCTTGCTTGCATGCTTGATTGTTGGTGTATGTAAGTAGGGATGGTAATGCTCTCATTTATCTTCTTCTCTACCCTCTCTTTGCTATCCACCAAGTCCCTTTTGCATGCTTGTTGCATGAGGTGAAGGTTGATCTCTCCATTTCTCCCTCCTTTTGCTCACAACCTAGCCCTTGAATCTCTTCTTGGGTGACGTAGCTTCACATCGAGGAGTTAACCCTTTTAGGGTTGGCTAAGTGCAACTCTCCGGACTCGACCCTTGCATATGTCTCTCTTCTCTTCTCTTTCCTTCTTGTGTGCAAGGTAGCATGTTATCCTTAACAAACTCAATGCTCAAGGAACTCAAGTAACATTGCCGATGGTCACAATAAACAAACCATGGTTTACAAGAAAGGATGTCATTAAAAAATAGCTCTCATGATAGCTAAAACGTGAGAAATGGATATGAAAGAATGACATTAAAAAACTTACATGGGGAAAGTAAAAATTTTGCATGGGAAAATAAAAATTTGTACTACTTAAGCTATAAATAGAGTATAATTAGTTTAATCAGACTACTTGATAATCACACAACTTGCATTGTGTGCCATGCTAGGTAAAATTATTGATGAGCTTAATGGAAGATATCTCTTTGGTTTTTTATAACTCCTAAAATTGACTATAGAAGAGGTGTAGAGATTAACACCTAGAGAGCAAGAGTCAAGAGAGAGATTGGAGCAATATTCCTAGAGTATGAATTTTATTGATTTTGTCATGTAAACCCATCTACTAGCCATATCTTAAATTCTATTGATTTTGTCATGTAAACCCATCTATTAGCCATATCTTAAATTCTTAGAAGAGAAATTGTTAAAGAAATGTCCTATGTGCATAAATTAAATGACCCTTAGAAATGGAAGTGCACAAAAGAATGACTAAAAGACTCTTAAAGTTATCAACATCAGATCTAGATAATGGAACAAGTGGTTGACCTTAGAAAGACCCTGATTGTTCCTCTTTAAACTTGGGATAAATGAATAAAAAAGAATTCGGTGTGGCACCAAGGAAGTTAGGGAAAAATGCCTTGAGAAGACCTTGCCAAAATTTATGCAGGTAGAAGGAATTTGATTACTCGAGTTTTTTGATTGAAGAGCTGTGATGTCTCATCAAGCTTGCGATGGTTCACACTCTTTTGGATATAAGTATGTCTCTTAAATCCATGTCTTGACTATTGGTGTGATAAATGAATAAAAAAGAATTTATTTGTGACACCAAGGAAGTTAGGAAAAAAATATCTTGAGAAGACCTTGCCAAAATTTAAACTTGGGATAAATGAATAAAAAGAATTTGGTCTGACGCCAAGAAAGTTAGGAAAAAATGGTCTTGAGAAGACCTTGCAAAATTTATGCAAGTAGAAGGAATTTAACTTGCTCGAGTTTTTGACTGAAGAGCTATGATGTCTCATCAAGCTTGCGATGGTTCACACTCTTTTGGATAGAAGTATGTTTCTTAAATCCATGTCTTGAAATTACTATTGTATGAATACTATACTCATGTGATACATATATGTTGCTTGTTTGTGCAAGACTATAAAGGTACCACATAGGTTTATGGATTTCCATGTGGGTGCCATTTGTGGGGTGCTCGAGGCGCCGTTTTTCAAGACCTTGAACCCTCTTGGACAAACATGGGTGTGATCATGGCACGATTGGTGTGCTAGACAATGAAGTGACTTTATAGTGAAATGGGTAGGGTAGTGCTTAATGGCTAGGTGTGCGCACTGGTACTAGACATATGTGGTTATAGTACGCCAGCATCTAGAGTGTTTGTGTTCTTGGGATAGGTGATGACTTGTAGAAGAAAATCCTAGGATTACGACAGTTATGTTGAGGTGGATGTGAGATATGTAAGGCTCCTCTAGTCACATCATGATGGTCCAAGAGTGTTCGAGCTCAATGGTGCATGCCATCTTGGTCTTAAGATCATGCCTAGGGGTGCATGCTATCCTAATCTCAAGATCATGGTGCAAGGAGATTTATGTTGATGATGTAACAGTGATGTGTTACCTTATAATATGTGATATGAACATATGGAATTATGCATGATATGAGAAGAACTATTTCATGTTATGTTTTTCTTTAATGAAAGGGTTGTTTTCAAAGGAGTGCATATGTGAACTTATTTTTAAATGTTGTGTGTTAATAAAGTGGAAATTTCAATTATGGGTGTGTGAGTTCACATTGGCTCCATAGGTCTAGTGGTGGGAGATGTTCAAAAACATGGATCAAGCTCTCCTTTAAAAAATAACTTTCTATAACACACACTAATCCTACACTAATGACTATACTAATCTAAGGTGGATAAAAATGAAGAAAACTCATCATGAGTATGTGTGTGTTCTAATTAAGCTTTAGACTCAAGTTAATTAGGTTACAAGATTGAGACTTGTACTCATAAAGAAACTTGAGGTGTGCTTCCCTATTCCATTGCTTGAAATCACCCCCTTTTATATGAGTTAAGTTAGCTCTGCTAGCTCATGTGGGATAACTTAGCTTGATCATGTGGTATCTTCTTGATACTTGATTCTCACTCCCTACCTTCCTTGTGCTACATGGCACCACATTTCTCAACACCCCCCCCCCCTTGTGGTGCCATATTCATAGGCTACTCAAGGTGGTTGGATGTGATTTTACAACTTTCAATACCCCCCTAGAGGGGTGTGCAAATTGCTACCCTCAACAAGTGGTAAGGTTTTATTAAAGATAAGAGACTAGGTCTACTAATGAGCTACTAACTTGGTAGCCTTTTTACAACATTTAAGATACATAGGCTTGGTTAGTAAGTGATAGCTCCATTGTGTTGCTTAGTGCCGATGCTACTGGCTCAAGATCTCATTGTGCTTGATAAAGATTCAATGTTGCTTCTTTGACTCTCGGTCTTTTCTATTCTTATCCTTGAATTCTTCTTTCTCCTTCTTGGTTCTTTGAATCTTCATATTATTCTTTACCTTTTAGCATTGTCTTCTTCGTTATGCCTTTGGTGTTAATTTTGTTATTGATGCCACTTGGTGCTTTGATGCTTTGTATGTGAGTTTCATGCTTTGTTATGCAATCATTCCATGCATTTGTGCTCTTAGCATGCTTAGGATAGTATTTAATTCACCTTTTCTTTGCTTTTAATGCTTATATACATGTGTTTTTCCATGTCTTGGGATTGGATGAGGCTAGGCTGAGCCTATGGATCTAGTTTAAGTAGAAAACAATTAAACACTAGAAAGCGGGTGGTAAGGTGGGCCCAAGTTGTGAATATGGTAGTCTAAACCAATAATCATAAGAAAGAATAGAGAATTTGCCTTTATAATTGAGGAGTCAAGACATCTTGTCAAGCTTTAGGGAGCTGCGCAATGTGACATGCTTGTGAGAATTATGAAGGGAAAACACATGGAGGAATCATTCACTTTTCCTTACATAATGATTATTCTAGTCATATCGATTTAGATTGAGGAAAAGTGATACAATAGCCAAGCATGATGACATTGTGATATGAGGCCCCGGGTGAGTCACTCTACCTTCAGTGTGTTATTTCTACTATTATATTTTTGTATAGATGCAAGGGTAGGGGTCTCACATAGCGGTTCCTATTGAGGCTCAACAAGAAATGCCATGGCTCCTCAGATATGAAGATAATTTCTCTACCCATTTTCATAAATTTTAATAATTTACTCTTCCCAAGTTAACTCATTTTAGGAATATAATTTGGTTTTGTTTTGAAAAGTACACATAAGGTGGGGTCCACCTTGCCACCACCCACTTTTTGGTGTTTGATCCTTTTCTATTAGACTAGTTCCATAAACTTAGCCTAGCCCCATCGAATACCATCTACACACCAATCATTGGGTCTATAGAGCCAATGTGAACTCACACAACCATAATTGAAATTTCCATTTAACTCTCACACACTACTTAACCGAGTTCACACACACTCTCCTCTAAAAATAGTCCTTTCATGAAAATAAATTATCATACAAAACTTTTCACATAACATCTATAAGTTTAATATGTCTAGAAAATAATCACAATTATATATCACAGTGTCCAGACAATAATCACATATTATAGTGTCACAACTTCATTGTCATCATCACAAATACTTGCACCATGACCGTGGTCCTCAAACAAGATGGCATGCATCGTTGAGCTCGATCACTCTTGGATCTCTTTGGGGCCAATGCATGGAAGAGCCTGCATGTCTCACATCCACCATAGTCATATAATTCCACTATCCTAGAAGTCTCTTGTACTAGTTGTCACCTATCCTAAAAGCTACCACACTCTAGTATCCCTAGTGTCATGGGCCATGTATATCAAGTACCATCACACATACTTGGCCACCAAGAACCACCTTGTCTGAATCAATCTAGAGCTGTTTCCTTGTTAATCACACCTATCATGCCAAGATCACCCCAAGATTTGATTGAGAGGGGTCAAAAGGATTTGGATGACCACCTTCATGCGATGCACTATTAAGGCTCACCCTAACCCCCCTTGAAACACATCCAACATCGTGAGGATCTTTCCAATGGCTGAACTCGTAACCCTTGAGGTCTCCAAGCTCTACAACTCCTTGAGAAGAAATTCCACTGTGCCTCCCACGAGCGTTGTCACACCGTCACTGCGTTGCACTATGGGTACTCATCCCTCCTCTCCTCTCACCTCACTTAACTCACACACACTAGAATGCATTAGGGAGAGATATTAGCAAGAGGATTAGCAAGAGCAAGACTCAATTGCATAATAAGGAGAGTATGTTGTATTATGAGATATATTCACTTATATACATGGCCATAAATGTTCACACTCACTTAAACTGTGGCTAATCGGGCACTTTAGGCTCATAAAAGGCCTAATGCTATTATAATGACTACTCTCATAATATATCCATGAAGTAAATCACTTAGTACTTCATCCTAACTTGCTACCACATGCTCTTGAAGTGGGAATTGTCATAAATACTCCGTTACACCATTACGGGTGCTCGTCCAAGTTGTAGATTTAGACACCATTGCTTCATATCTTAAATGTATGACCCTTTGGTGTATCTACCATGACTCCTTAATGTAAGATAATGGCAATAGCTCTTGTTAAACCTAGGAATGGGTTAACATCCCCCCCTTCTTGATGGTGATCGCGTCCTCGTGATCGCGTTGAAGACCTTTGTGTGGATAGAATGGACAAGCTTTGTCGATGGATTTGATGTTGAGTGACGTTCAATGGTCTTTGTCCCTTTGGAATGGATAAGAAGAAAAGCTATTTAGTGAATGAAAAGGTTAGTGGTTTCCTGGGAATTCCTAACGGGGTGGGTGGGTGGGGTATTTTGCGAATGATTGCATTTTTTTATTTATGTGAGCATGTTTTTTTTTTTGCTCACTTTGTTTTTGGAAATCATAAGCAATGTTACATGTGATTTGTGTTAGTGTGGGGATGCTAAGAGATGTTAATAATGGGAGAAAAGAGAGGGAAGGATCCGGAGGAACGTATACTTAATTATCAAAACGAGATCCGGAGAAAAGAGAGGGAAGGATCCGGAGGAACGTAGACTTAATCATCAAAACGAGATGGTGATTCTCCGTTTCTCATTTGATTTAGTGAAGCGACATTAATCAGTTGAAGAAATTGGCCTTTGATGACTTTGTGTGGCAAGATTCTTGTCAAAATGTTGTTGAATAAGACCTGTTCCTGCTTTCTTCTGCCTATGTGTTTTTTATGTTTTTATGTATATTTAAGTACTCTTATGAAGGAGATATACATGAAGTACAAGAAGTGAGTCATATAGACTCCTATTAAGCTACTACTTTTTGTTGAAGTAGACACTTGTTATAGTGAAGATTGAAAGAATTATGGCGACTTGCGAGGCCAATATAGACATCTTTACTAAGGATTGAAGATCATTCATTTGTGAAGATGGTAGCGTCGTTTGGAGAGGTTTGGAATTTGAAGGAAAATTCTAGACGATGGGTTTTACCATTGACCACGCTTTCGCCCACCATGGCCCCCCCCATCTAGAGATGTACCTGGAAGTTGTCTCGATGGTGAGGCTTTGGTGCAAATGTTCTCTAGTGCATGAGTACGGATATGTACTCATGCACTGGAGTCTCCACCTGCTCCATGAGTACTCATGCAGTAGGTGCTACATTAACATAGCCAAAAGAATAGTAAGCAATAAGCTTAACAAATATATAATGGCTATTGAGATCTTTTGGAAGGTGTTACTGTTATGGCTTAAATCATGAAAGTGTAGGTTCTTAAGCCGTGAAAGGGAATCCCGTGAAAGTGCAGGCCGTGAAATGGAATTCTGTGAAGGGAAATTCCATGAAAGTGCAGGTATTTAGGCTCTGAAGGGTTATTCTATATGAAATAGAATTTTGTGAAATTGTCTAAGGCCATGAAAGTGCAGGTATTTAGGCCGTGTGAAGGGTTATCCCCCGTGAAATGCCTAAACCCCTGAAAGCTCCTCCAAAGTCTCCTCCTCCCGTAATAACAATTGTACATTGTTGTTAACCCAATTCTAGGGTTAACAAGATCTACCGCCGTTATCTTACATCAAGGAGTCATGATAGATACACCAACGAGTCATACATTTAAAATATGACTCAATAATGTCCAAAGCTACAACTTGGATAGGCACCCGTAATGATGTGACGGAGTATTTATAGTGATTCCCACTTTAAGAGCATGTGGTAGCAAGCTAGGATGAAGTCCTAAGTGATGTACTTCATGGATATATTATGAGAGTAGTCATTGTAATAGCATTAGGCCTCTTATGAGCCTAAAGTGCCCGGTCGGCCATAGTTTAAGTGAGTGTGAACACTTATGGCCATAGTTTAAGTGCCCGGTCGGCCATAGTTTAAGTGAGTGTGAACACTTATGGCCATGTATATAAGTGAATATCTCTCATAATACAAGACACTCTCCCATTGTGCAATTGATTCTTGCTCTTGCTAATCTCGCTCCCTAATACATGCTAGTGAGTGTGTGAGTGAAGTGAGGTAACAGGAGAGACGAGTACCCGTAGTGCAACGCGGCGGTGTGACAACGCTCGCAGGAGACACGGTGGAATTGCTTCTCAAGGAGTTGTAAAGCTTGGAGACCTTAAGGGTTACGAGCTTGGAGACCTCAAGGGTTACGAGCTCGGCCATTGGAAAGATCCTCACGACAATTGCATTTCACCAAGTAATCTCTTTTTGGATGTGTTTCAAGTAGGGTTAGGGTGAGCCATAACATTTTTGGCACCACTACCAGGGAGCCATCCCTTGGCTTTTTCCATAGTTTTTCCTCTAATCTACTCATTACCCATTGCCCATTATCTTGATTAATGGTTTCCCATGAAAAAGATGTGGATTTAATGGTGATTTGTGTGTGATTTGGTGTAGAATAGCTCTCTTTTTTATTTTTGTAAAGAATGCATTTTGCTTAATTTTTAGCTTAATTTGTTGTTTTTGTTATTGTTATTATGGTTTTTCATGTTCTTAGGGCTTGCAAATAGTTTGTATTAGGCTTAGTTTGCATCCATTGCATCAAACAATGCAATAGAATGCAATTTTTAGTGAATGTTAGCTCTCTCTAGTGTTAAACATAGAACTATAATCATTAATTTTAGCTTAATTGTGTGTTTGTTGTTGAAATTTTTTGCATCTGAGGATTAGCAAGAATTAGGAGTAGCTTAATCTTTCAAAAAAAATCTTAAAACCATTAAAAACCCTTGAATTTGACTAATTTCTCTTGATGGACTGGTTTTTGTCATTAAGGGTGATTAATCTTGTTCAAGAGGCAAAACGATTTAGAAAATATGTTAATTGGGGTCTAAATTGATCATGTGAGTAGTTGAAATTAGTGTTTTTGAGTGTTTTGAGAGCATCTAGATGCATTAAAACACCTAATTACATCAATTTCTTCATTAATTGGAGAAATTTAACTCTCTGCTTAATTTTGCCTTAACAGAGGAGAACATAATTAAGAGTCTAATTAATCTCTTATTTAAGATTAATTTACACATTTCTTGATGCACAAAGATTAGCATTCCCTTGCTCTATCCAATGATGTGCTCGATTGTGTGAATTAATTCGAGATTAGTGGTTAATTAGAGTCCTTAATTAGTGTAAAAGAGAAAAAGATTAGTGAAAGGATTAATCTTGGATTCATTCTTAATCACTTTTTTACATAACTCATTAAGGCTAATGAGCATTCAATGAGTAGATGCTCATGAGTTGTCAAATTGTCTATTTTGGGGGTCATTTCTGAAGGGTGTAAGGGGTGTCATAAAAAGGTTGACTTTTTTGATTCCCACTTACCTTTTTGGAAAAATTTCCATATCTCCTTCATTTTAAATTCAAAAAATACCCCTCCCAAAAAGGAAATTCGTATTTCCCATTAGACTCCCCCCAACTTCCTCATTGAGAGGCACAGCCGTTGATTCTTTTCCATAGAATAATTTTTATCCGGGATTTACTTCATCTCGTACCAATAGAACTTTAGTCTCATTTTAGGGATCCATCAGTCTAGCCTAACCCTATCCAATCCCATGGGTTAGCCAACCGCCCAACCATTGTAGTGATGGGATCCAATTAGAATTTTTGGTTAGGTTTTGTCCCAGGTACCAGGGAAAAGAGTTCCCAAGCCCCCTAGCCGAAAATTCGTGCAAACTTAAAACTAGTCACACCACTTATACACCCATTATGAAATTGCCTTTTTCATAGAATCAGCATCTTCTAAAAATAATCTTTTAATGAAACCATTGTGTCACTGATCATAATCGTCAAAATCTCCGGTTGAATCCTTATTTCCAATCATTCCTTCATTGGTGTACCTATAGCATCATTGGCAACAACCAGAACGCTCACTCACCACCTGTCCACTCAGGGGCCTTTTCGATAGTTCCTAGCTCATAGTAACCGGCAATATATTCACATATCAAAATGGCATTTCCATTGAAGGTCAGCAAGACCAACCAACGGATCCATATAAAAGAGCCATGGACTCATCCGTTGAGGACCAGTAAGGTCAATCAACCAGATCCATGCCCAAATTCAGAAAACAACTCTTACTCCTTGTTCCAATATCTTCCACGACGCACGTGTGGGTATCATCAGCGACCCAGAGCCTGAGCACCGTATGGTCAGCACCCTCTAGGATCCTTCGTAGGTGACGTAGCGCTTCACTCATAGGCCGTTTCCTTGGTCCCTCATGCACCGTACCGGAATATCACCATTTAAATCGAACCGAGGCTAGTCAAGACCTCAGCCTTGCTATGCGAGATGTCCTCCGTTGACTCTCCGTCAGCTGTTGCAACTTAATCAGCTAGGTCTCCACGACCTCATTCACAAAACGGTCAAAATCCTTCCCTAGCATTTTTGACATAAAACAGTCACTCATTTAAAAATAGGTCATAAATACAATTTCTATAATGAACTCTCGTCTTTCCACATCAATCTACATTACTTAATCCACATTCATTTCATAAGCATTCCCATTCTCATCTAATCACATCATTTTCCATCTCAACACTTCTTTCCTCAATTAACCTCATCAGATCTCATGCATTTACCCATACACCTCATCTCAACACATTCATTAACATCTATCTAGTTTACATCGCATCTTATCACATCCATTTCACATCATATCTCATTCACATCCTGATTCACATTACATCACATCCATTATCATTCACTCACATCCATTATCATTCACTCACATCCCGATTCATAGGTTATATCATTCACTCACATCCTGATTCACAGGTTATCTCATTCACATCTCCTGATTCACATCACATCACATCCATTCACATCCTATACCATTCATTCTCATCCCGATTCACATGCCATCACATTCATTCACATCCCTTATCATTCACTCACATCCCGATTCATAGGTTATCACATTCATTCACATCCCTTATCATTCATTCACATCCTGATTCACAGTTTATCACATCCCTTTTCATTCACTCACATCCCGATTCACAGGTTATCACATTCACTCACATCCCTTATCATTCATTCACATCCCTTATCATTCATTCACATCCTGATTCACATGCTAACACATTCATTCACATCCCATATCATTCATTCACATCCTTTATCATTCATATCTATCCAATTTACATAACATCTCATTGCCTCTATTCTTGTTCATATCCATCACATTCACATCCACATATATTCTTCCACATACATCCACATCCATACTTATCACATACACATCCACATCTATCCTTTCACATACATCCACATCTATGCTTATCACATACACATCCATATCTATCCTTTCACATACATCCACATCCATCCTTTCACATACATACATCCACATCCATTCTTTCACATACATCCACTTCCATTCTTCACATACATCCACATCCATTCTTCGCATACATCCACATCCATCCTTTCACATAGATCCACATCCATTCTTTCATATACATTCACATCCATCCTTTCACATACATCATCCACATCCATTCTTTCACATACATCCACTTTCATTCTTCACATACATCCACATCCATCCTTTCACATACATCCACATCCATTCTTTCACATACATCCACATCCATCCCATAGCATTCATTTACATCCTGATTCACATGACATCTCATCACATACATTTATCTGATTCACATCACATCTATCCATCCATTCATTCACATTTATCTGATTCACATCACACCTATCCACATCCATTCATTCTTTTATAAAAATCAACTTCTGTGGGAATAACACTTTTATAAAAATCCTTTTATACATCTATTTATGTATAAATTTAATTTTTAAGGAAAATAACACTTTCGAAATAAAAATAAATTCCTTTATGCATCTTTCTATGCATAAAATAAAATTTAATGAGAATAACTCTTTTGAAAATAAATTCCTTTATGCATCTTTCTAGACATAAAATCAAAATTAATGAGAATAACTCTTTTGAAATAAAAATAAATTCCTTTATGCATCTTCCTATGCATAAAATCAAAATCAATGAGAATAACTCTTTTGAAATAAAAATAAATTCCTTTATGCATCTTCCTATGCATAAAATCAAAATCAATGAGAATAACTCTTTTGAAATAAAAATAAATTTTATCACACTTTTATAATAAAAAAATATCCAATATGCATCTTTCTATGCATAGAAATTAATTCTAATGAAAATAACGCTTTTACATTAAAAATATTTCCAATAGGCATCTTTCTATGCATAAAATCAAAATTAATGGGAATAACTCTTTTGAAATAAAAATAAATTTCTTTATGCATCTTCCTATATGCATAAAATCAAAATCAATGAGAATAACTCTTTTGAAATAAAAATAAATTCCTTTACGCATCTTCCTATGCATAAAATCAAAATCAATGAGAATAACTCTTTTGAAATAAAAATAAATTCCTTTATGCATCTTCCTATGCATAAAATCAAAATCAATGAGAATAACTCTTTTGAAATAAAAATAAATTTCTTTATGCATCTTTCTACGCATAAAATCAAAATTAAATGAAAACAACACTTTTATAATAAAAAGAATTTCCAATATGCATCTTTCTATGCATAGAAATTAATTCTAATGAAAATAACGCTTTTACAATAAAAATATTTTCAATATGCATCTTTCTATGCATAGAAATTAATTCTAATGAAAATAACGCTTTTATAATAAAAATATTTCTAATATGCATCTTTTTATGCATAGAATGAAAATAACACTTTTAGAATACACAAACGAAGGGGATTACTCTTTTTGAATAACATAAAGATTCTTGATTATGATGAATTAATGTTTATGTTTAAGCTTAGGTTTATACATAAACTAACTCTTATGTTAAAAGTGTGATTTTAACCATTCTCATTTCATAGTAAATGAGGGAAAACTATAGCAAAATTTTATCAATAGAAAATGAAAGTTTTTGCATAAATTAAATTTTATGCTAAAAGTAAACTTTTGAGTATTCTCATTTCATAGTAAATGCGAGGAAACTATAGCAAAATTTTATCAATAGAAAATGAAGGTTTTTGCATAAATTAACGTTTATGCTAAAAGTAAACTTTTGAGTATTCTCATTTCATAGTAAATGCGGGAAAACTATAGCAAAATTTTATCAATAGAAAATAAATTTTATGCATGATTAATTTTTATGCTAAAAGTAGAATTTTGAGTAATCTCATTTTATAGAAAATGCAGAGAAACTATGGCAAAAATTTTATCATTAAAAAAAATAAATTTTATGCATAATTAATTTTTATACAAAAAGTGTAGTTTTAAGCATTCTCAATTTATAGAAAATGTGGCGAAGCTATGGTAAAATTTATAGCCTTAGAAAATGAATTTATGCATAATAATTTTTATGCTAAAAGTAGAATTTTAGTCATTATCATTTCATAGAAAATACGAGAAAGTTATGGTAAAATTAATATCATTAGAGAATGAATTTATGCAAAATAAATTTTATGTCAAAAGTGGAGTTTTGAGCATTATTCATTTGTCAAAAAAATAAAGAAGGTTATGCACAAATTTTCTAGATTAATTCAATTTATGAGAATTATGAAAATGATTCATTTAGAGAAAAATGAACTAGTGGGGTGCATGTTGAAAAGAGGAAATACGTGTATAATTGATTTTGTAAATCCCATGAGGTCATATGCATAAATCTTTTATTCAAAAAGAAGAATATTGAGCATATTTTATTTTGGAGAAATTAAGAAAAGAATGTGAAAATATTCATATGAGTGCATCGAGAAAACATGGATAAATTTTAATCAAAAAGAGGAATAATGAACACATTAACTTTTGGAATTATGGGGTATACGTCTAGATTCTCGAAAAATAGAATCTTGGGTAGATTTTGAATGAGAAAAGGAACTCCCTAAAAAAAAAGACCAAAAACATGTGTGGTTGAATGAACATAAATAATTGTGACTGATTGACTGATTGATTCCTAGATTCCTTGGGAAAGGAATCTGGAATACTTGAAAGGATCGAGCATCCTAAAGTGAAGGAAAATTTAGATTTAATCGAATTGAGTTGAGAAAAAATTACCTTTAACTGAGCCAAATAATGGCCGAGACTTAGAATGTCCTGTCAGTATAAAAAGTAGAGAAATTGTACTTTTAATTTGGTTGATGTGTGGGATGTGTGGAATGATGTGGAGAGATGAGAAGTGATGTGTGGGATGTGTGGAATGATGTGGAGAGATGAGAAGTGATGTGTGGGATTTGTGGAATGAGGTGGAGAGATGAGAAGTGTGTGTAAGATGTGTGGAATGATGTGGAGTGATAAGAAGTGATGTGTGGGATGTGTGGAATGATGTGGAAAGATGAGAAGTGATGTGTGGCATGTGTGGAATGATGTGGAGAGATGAGAAGTGATGTGTGGGATGTGTGGAATGATGAGAAGTGATGTGTGGGATGTGTGGAATGATGTGGAGAGATGAGAAGTGATGTGTGGGATGATGTGGAGAGATAAGAAGTGATGTGTGGGATGTGTGGAATAATGTGGAGAGATGAGAAGTGATGTGTGGGATGTGAGGAATGATGTGGAGAGATGAGAAGTGATGTGTGGGATGTGTGGAATGATGTGGAGAGATGAGAAGTGATGTGTGGGATGTGTGGAATGATGAGAAGTGATATGTGGGATGTGTGGAATGATGTGGAGAGATGAGAAGTGATGTGTGGAATGATGTGGAGAGTTGAGAAGTGATGTGTGGGATGTGTGGATGATGTGGATGGATGTGGGATGATGTTAATGAATGTGGGAATGATGTGGGAAGATGTGAATGAATGTGGATTGATGTGAATGAATATGGGATTGATGTGGGAAGATGTGAATGGATATGGATTGATGTGTGGATGATGTGGATTGATGTGAATAAATGTGGGAATGATGTGGGAAGATGTGAATAGATGTAAATTGATGTGTGGATGATGTGGATGATGTGAATGATTTGGAAATGATGTGGGATGATTTGAATGAATGTGGAAAGATGTGAATCAAGGTGGATTGATGTGTGGATGATGTGGATTGATGTGTGGATGATGTGAATGATGTGGAATTGATGTGGGATCATGTGAATGAATGTGGAAATGATGTGGGATGATGTGAATGGATGTGAATTGATGTGGGATGATGTGAATGGATGTAAATTGATGTGGGATGACGTGAGTAGATGTGAATTAACGTGGGATGATGTGAGTGGATGTGCATTGATGTAAAACGATGTGAGGTGAATTGATATAGAAAAATGAGAAATGATGAGAAATGATATGGAATGATGAGAAATGAAGTGGAATGGTAAGAAATGATGAGGAATGATGTGAAAGGATGTGTAATGATGAGGAAAAATGAAAATTTTGTTTGGAAATTGTATTTGTATGTGAAAACTGTTTTTAAAAGATTGTTTTATGTCAAGAATGCTGGGGGAAGCATTTTGACTATCTTGTGGAATAAGGTCGTGGGGGGACCTAAGTGGAAATGTTGTAACAGCTGACGGGAGTCAAAGAAGGACGTCTTGCATGGCAGATCTCGGCCGAGGTCTTGACCAGTCTCAGCTCGGTTAAAATGGTGAGCTTCCGGTACGGTGGATGAGGGACCAAGGAAGCGGCCTACGGGCATGGATCTGGTTGATTGGCCTTGCTGGTCTTCAAACGGATGAGTTCATGGCTCTTTTACATGGATCTTGTTGGTTGATCTTGCTGAACTTCAACTGAGAGTCCATATGGATTTTGTGTGATTATATTCCTAGGTACTATGGGCTAGGAACTATCGAAAAGGCCCTAAGTGAGCAGGTGGTGAGCGTTCTGGTTTCAAATGATGCCATAGGTACACTGAGGAAGAAATGAATGGAATACTGATTATATTCGTGCGTACTATGGACTAGGAACTATTGAAAAGGCCCCTGAGTGAGTAGGTGGTGAGCGTTCTAGTTACCAATGATGCCATAGGTACACCGAGGAAGGAATGATTGGAAATTGGACTTGGAACTGGAATACTGAGGATTATGATGGAAATACTGTGGTGAGCGTTCTAGTTGCCAATGATGCCATAGGTACGCCGAGGAAGGAATGATTGGAAATTGGACTTGGAATACTGAGGATTATGATGGAAATACTGTGGTTTTATTGCAGTGCTATTTTGGAAATAGTTGAATCAGAGAAAAGACAATTTCATATTGGGTACGTAAGTGGTGTGTCTATTTAAGTTTTGAATGAGAGCCGGCTAGGGGGCCTGGGAACTCTTTTCCCTAGTACCCGGGATAAAACATAACCAAATTTTTATAATGGATCCTATCAATACAATGGTTGGGCGGTTGACTAACCCATGGGATTGGATGGGATTAGGATGGACTGATGGATTCCTATAATAAAAATTCAGTTATGTTCAAGTTATGATAGTTGAAGTAAGTCACAGGATAATCTTTGTTCTATAGAAAAAGAATCAACGGATGTGCCTCTTTTGATGGGAAAAATGTTAGAATTCGTGGTGCTCATGCTAGATCAACTATGTGGAGGAGAGAGACTCACAAAATACAAGAAAATATCTTGCTTATTAAGTTGCTCAAATACAACTAGGCTTCTTGCTCCATACAAATGCCTTTGGCATGTGCCTTTAAATAGGCTTGCTAGTGGCCTAGGGTTAGGTAGCTCCCATAGGACCATTCACCCACACACCTTCTACACCCTTGTTTACTAAGGCTCCAAGGCCTATATCTTAATATCCCCCCTCAATACCAGCCATGAAAAAATGTGGTTGGAATGGGTGTATTGGACATATGAAAAAAAATGTGCTTTTATAACATTAGGCTTACAAGAATGTTCATGGTGGTGTGGTTATCTAGGACTCACAACTATGTTTTTAGAGCCTTAGAGGCTAATACAATGATGCCATCTAAGTCTTTATGTGATGTCGATGAAGATGTACACCTTAATGGTGCACCCCACTCTTTGTGCTTGCTTGGCCTCTTGTAGTTGACATGCTTTGGACATGCATGCCATTGTTTCCACATGCTTTCCACCTTAACCATTCTCACACAATGATCAAAACAAGGTTGCCACCCTTGCTTAAGTGGTTTGCACATAGATGTTCCTTCAACGTGCTTGATGCTTCTCTGCATACCATACCTCGTCCATGGGCAATGAGGGAATTCCTTAGAGTAATGGTTATGAGGTAGATTTATATGGGAAAGGGAAAGGGAGGGTCTTACCACTTGCCTTATAGATTGGTCAAGGGCAGTGTCTACTCCATAATTACAACAAAAGCTTTTGTGCATGTTACATGATACCCATTAGGGTTTGAGGGTACAAACTTAATGAAGTTGAGTAAGTGGTTGAGGTAAATGCTCAAACCAATAAGGTACATCATTCTTGGCTCAAGAAGGTGAGGGCATGGCTCATAATGTTGCCTATTACAAAGACAATGCCAAGAGATGCTTAAAAACACGACAAACAACAAGGTAGAGCACTTAGTGATGCTATGCTCAACCTTAGAACTCATATTAGAAGATGAAAATGTTGAATATGCAGCGGAATAACATGCCTTGGTCTTGGGAAATGAGAGCATATGGCTTATGACATGCCTATGCCTCTTACAAACAAGAGCCTCAAGGGTGATACACACCACCATTAAAGATGAGCACTTAGTTTATATGTGCCTAACTTTAAACCACTCAAGGAACTGAGTTTGTTGATGAAAGACCAAAAAACTTCAACCTCTTTGGCTTATGGGATGAAGACAATGGTTTATGGTTGCACCGTTTCTCCTTGGAAGCTTGCCAAGGTAAGCATAGAAGCAGGTTGACGATGAAGACTTATAATGTGGCACTTATGGTGTCTGCCCAACCTCCAATATTGATGAAAAAGAGCCTCCTTAGTGTTAAAGACCTCCTCCTTTAATGGTTATGACTACTATTAGTGTTAAGTAATACTATTAGTGCTTATAAGCAGACTTTGAAAAGCTTTGTGCACTTGAAGATGTTGTTAAAGGAGCTTGATGAAGAATGAGGCTCATGAATACCTCATGGTGTATGCCCACCACTTCAAACTCAAATTAGGATCAACAAAACAAACCCTCACAAGAGCACTCAGGTGATTAGAGCAAAGAAGATGAGATTAGTGAAAGAGAATCACTATTAACAAGCTTGAGCAAGCTTTCATGGAGAAGTGAAACAGTAGGTGCCTGGTTTTTCTCTTATTGTGAGAGCATGGAGCAGCCAATTAGGGCTAAAAATGAAGCTGTAGACTCCTAAGACTATGAGTTTCAAAAGCCCTAAGCCCACACAGCCTATTATGCGCTGTCTATTATGCGCTACAGACGTTGAATTCATGTATGACATCGACGGCAGCTAGGAACTGCGTCAGCTTGCACAGGCGGCAATGCCGCAATGGAGAGAGGGCGATTCGGCTGATGAGCTATACAAAAATGTCCGCCCAGATGTCCTCTTCACTTTCTTAGTTGAGAGCTCCCCAAGATTTTGCCTCCACGAGCTGCTGGAGCTCCTCCACTGGCAGGAGGTTCAGCTCCACACAAGAAAAAGTGATAAATTTGACCTATTCTACACCACAAAAAGGCCTAATCAACCAAAGCTCTAGATACCATGTTAGAATTCGTGGTGCTCATGCTAGATCAACTATGTGGAGGAGAGAGACTCACAAAATACAAGAAAAAAACTTAACCAACCAAGATGTTGTGAACAAATGGGAAAATTTCACAAAAGAAACCCCGGTTATGAATGTTCTATGTTTATAGACATAAAAATGAGTAAGTCCTTGATGAGTGATGTGTTCATGTTACCATGAAAGTTCTAAAAAAAATGAAACCTGATGATGTTTATATGATTTTATCTTGATCTGTATGATGTTAGAGTCAATTCTCCAAAGATTATTGTATATTGATTATTGAAATCAATGATTGATACAATTGCGAGACGAAGGCATTACAAAACATTTGGGCCTATGTGTGATGTGTGATGCATTGAGATACTTACATGAGACATAATTGAGTTGAGTGCACCAAATGAGCCGGTGATGCCACAATGAATATGTATGCCATGTAAGTGTCACCCTTATGGTACATACCTCTATGGGGCCATCTTTTGAAGTCATGACCCTCCTTAAGAAGAAAAGCAATAAGGGTGTGCTCTTGACACAATTGTGTGAGGAGCGTTGAAGCGACCTCTTAAGCAAATTGTGATCCCTATGGTAAGGCTTGGCTAGAAGAAGCAATTTAGAGATTGGGATGCTTACGTGTAATACCATGAACCTGGTAACGTGTTTAGTAGGAGAGATGTGTATGACTCCACTTGAGGTTTTATTCCCAGGGAGTTATGTGTGATGTATGATGTGTTAATTTCTCATTTATCTTCCTATTTAAAATCTGAAATTGGACATAGCTAGAGGTCTAGAGTATAGGGTTGTGAAATGAGAGTTGTAAAGTACTGACCTCCTATAGGGATGGTCCTGAGCATTTTGTTATGCAGGTAAATGAGGATGATTATGTGGATGATGATCATGATGATGAATATTTTGTTGATTTTATGATACAAATAATGATTTAAATAAATGCAAAATTAAAGTAAAGTACTATTTTAAAGAGGTGTACATGCATACTTGTTTTTTAGAGGTGTGGATGTGTGAAATCAAAAGTGATTGGATCTGGCTAGGTAATTTATGGATTTGGAAACATTAGGAAAGGAAAAATATGGGTGGCCAACTGGGATTGATTCATGTTTATATTAGGATTTAGAGAAACCTTAAAGGAATCCCCTACATTTCCTAATGGATGGATTTTCCTAGTTGAGCCTCGGGAGCCATTGGGATAGCCTATCTAGGGATAATTGTAGCCTTGGAGAGCCATTGGGATAGCCTAGCCTATCATAATGATAATAATAGGAGATGCCCCAAGTAAGTCACTCTATCGTTAGACTAAGCCTTCCTTTTTACTATATAACTAAAGAGCTAATGCCCTAGCTACACTAGTGGAATGTCACAAAGACATGTATGTTTTTTGTAGATAGAACATACTTTACAATGATAAGGATAAAATTTCATGATGTTTACGATAAATATATATTTGGTTATGGGATCGACACAATGTGACACGTATCAAACCTAAAGTCTTAAATATTAATTAGTCAAACTTGCTTTAGGCATGACTACTTTATTTCTAGCATATAGTAGTCACACCTACTAAATTCCTAAAAAGTAGCTATTAATGGTAGTCTTATCCATGCTTCTTATGCCTACTTTGTTATAAATACTAGCCATGCATGCTAATTTACTATTATTTAGCTAATAAATATTAGTCATATTAATTATTATTATACATAGTAGTTTTTTTATTCCTACTTTTTTGACTGCTAATGTGTAGTCTTGATTGCTATATATGACTCCTAATACATGGCATATTCATGCATTTAGTCACTTACATCTTAAAATTGTTTATTTTATATGACTAATGAAAAGCAATGACATGTTCTTATGTGAAAAATTGGCTTAATTGTTAATGTTACTCTTGTCTTGTGATGACAACAATGACAAGTTATATATTTTTAAACATAAATATGTATATTATATCTTGTATATGTTTGAAAAAAAATGTTATGTAATAAGAGATATAGCAAACAAAAATGTATTAATATTTATTAATAACGAGGCAATAACCTTCCTCTATATACAAGATACACTAGGTTTCAAACACGCACATAATATGTGCATTCAAGCTATTCAATATCATCATCGCATGTGCTTGCAATTATGTTGATAATATGTTCAGTTGTTGATGTTACTCTTGGCTCATGCCATTGATATGTATTATAGCTTTAAACAAATACATGTGTATCATGTCTTGTGAGACAAAAATGTAATACATAAAAAATTATGTGAATTAAAATGCAAATAAAATTTATCAATAATTGTCCAAAGATAAGATACAATAATGTGTGTATGTAGCCTATAGTAAAGGTAATTTTAAACACACATAGTGTGTGTGCAGTGTCATCCTTGCTAATGTGTGTGCTATGTCATCCTCAATCATTGTCTCCCAAGATGGGGTTTCAATTCTTTCTCACCATATCCAAGATGGGATTCCAATTCTTCTTTCCTTGTGTGCTTGACTAAACTATTCAATGAAATTATTGCAATTATCAGACCAAATCAGTATAGAAGGTTACTAAGGATGGATTAGCCTGATAACCACCACGAATTTATCACTACATCAGTCCATCGTGTGTTCTATCTTACTAGGCCTTATTATTCTCCTCGATCTCTACATCAAAATGCACACTTTCCATTGTGAGATATTTACAATAGTAGGATTCAAGATTTATATATAGGATATTAGATATTGCTTATGTACAACAAGTGAGATGTTACTTATGTATTATTTATTTATAGCAAGAGAAATTTTCGCCAATAGTAATAGCCAAGGTTAATCTACAACATACCCGGATAATGCATATGTATATCTTAGGTCTTACTATCCTACTTGCTAGAAAAGAGGTGTCATCTCTTTGCTCATGTGTTTGATTGCTTGCAGAAGTAATATGTTTATAGTCATAAGACTTAACCAATACATAAATCTTACCATGAAGGCTATAGGAATATCACCATATATCCCCCAGACGCTCTTTATTGCCAACAATGGACCCTTAAAAGATCCTTTATTAAAACTTTTATCAAAGCATAAAACCTAAGTGATCCTAAGTAAAACTATGCAATAGGTAAGGGTAAGGCTACTCCTTTCACACATGTTCTCCCACTGCAAACAAGAGGAAAAACATTGAAGAGATGATACATGTTCATAGCACATCCAAAAACCCAATATTTGGGATACTAATTCCTTATTACACAAGGATTGAATCATAGTAGTGAAAATACTTCGCTCTACAAGTGTTCACAAAAAACATTTTTCTTTAGCACATCAGAAGGCTTGCAACTTCAAAATTTAATAGGTTTATTTCTAAAGTTCAAATATTTTTTATCAAAAATATATTAAAATGCCTTATATCTCGTTTAAACTTTTTTAAAGTGGATAAAATAAATTTTATAAGTCAAAATGAAAATATTGCATGCAAATTGTACATGGTTTGGGAGTTTCCCCTATAAAGCTAGAATTATTTTGGGGCTCTTTACATGAACCCTATTTTTATGGATGACCATGCCTATCCATCATAAGTCATGGCTAGGATATTTGTAAAGGGGCAGCCACATAAGTGTCCCTTCATGATTGGTGGGGGAAAATCAATTGATGACCATAAATAAGCAAGTTTGGCTAGCGAATAGCACAGCTAGTTAGATGCCAAGAACATTAGTCTAGTTTAATGGAAAACTAGATAGCAGCTAGCAGTAGATAAGAAGCCAGATAGTTTAGCTTAGCTATAGAGAATAGGCCAACTAGGCTATTCTCTAAGAAATTGGTTAGTTGGCTAGTTAAGATGTTGTTGGTGTAGGGAAAGGCCATGGGGAGGCCTTTCCCTAGAGGAAAACGAGGAGCTGGCGCTAGCCACTAGTGACCCATTTTTCTAGGGAAAGGCCAACCCATGGCCTTTCTCAACCATCATGGTCTTTGGGAGTGGAATAAATTTTTAAAATTCTCCTTTTCTTGATATGATAAATTTTTATTAGCTCTCTATTTTTTAACATTCTATGTACTGATCTATTTTTTAACATTCTCACTGCTTATCTGTCATCAACTCATTTGCTTTCGTTTGAATCAAATTCCCATTGCTAATGTGTCAATATCCTATGGTGTATTCTTTAAAAATAAATCTTGCTAATTTGGGGATTTATTTTTCCAAGACCCAAGACCATGATGGCTAGGAAATTGGTTGGTTGGCCAAGAGAATAGTATCTAGCTCATTGGGAAATTGGGGACACCTGGTCACCTCGTTTTTGGCCAGGAGAATCATCTAGTTAGCTGCTATAGCTAATTGTTTAACTCACCGAGACAAAGCCAGTCAACTAGTTGTCTACTTCTTCATACCAGTTTGTGTTATATATTACTATTGAGATAGTGGCCAAGAGAATCATCCCGCTGACCACCACCAACGGTTAGAAAATTTGGCTGGTTAGCTAACCGACAGAACCATCCAACTAGCTGGTTAGCTAGTGGCCAAGAAAACTAGCTATCTATAACTGGTTATAAAATTAAATAGCTAGCTTTCTCAATCAGCCAAGAGAATCCTCCAAATAGATGGTTAGCAAGAAAACCAGCCAGCTAGTTCATACTAGTTTGATATGTATGATACTAAGGTAGTGGTTTTAAGACCATCGAGCTTGTTCCTTGTCAAGGAGTGATCATCACGTTGGTTTCCTCTACATATCTAGTTTCCCCCATTCACATGTCATTGTGCTAGTTCCAAGCTATGTTTACAACCTTACTCTTATATAAAAATCAAATACTAGTCTCTTTATAGTCATCATATTTTCTAACTTATTGTTAAATAGTAACCTATGGAAGTCTTACAACTCAATATGACTGCTATATAGCATTCATGTAGCATACATGACTACTTTATAGCAATCATGTCCTACAACATCATTATTTTGCTATATCTCCAATTTACTTTGCCAATTACTTGATTTTTTTACTTTTAATACAAAAATCAAGCAATGTTATAACAAATAGACATAAGAATGATATAAAGTAGTCATGAAGCACACACCACTACTATTATAAGGGATGTGTTGTTTAATATATATATATACACACAATGTTTCCTTTAAGCTTAGCTTGAAAGCGATGGAAAGAAGAGAAAAACAAGATAACCAAGAAGCTTGGCTTAAAGAAGGTGATTGAAAGAAGAGCACAAGAAGAACAATCCAAGAAGAAAAACAAGAATATTTTCTTGAATCAAAGGAAAGAAGAGCACAATAAGCTTGTCTTGAAGCGAACTAAAAAAGAGCACAAGAAGAAAAACACAATTATGAGGAAAATCACATTCTTTCCTATTACTCCCTAAACATACAAATATCCTTTTTGCTAACAATAACAACTTTTCTCTCAAAAGCTTTCCTTTTTTTAAGGAAAAAAAAAAGCAAAACTATATATGGCTTTCCCTCTAAAAAATAGACTAATCACTTGCATACACACTACTGCACATAACTCCAAAAAAAACATGACTTCTATAGGCATCACGTCAAGCCACACTTGTGTATCAAAGTGTATCCATAGAAATACCAATAAGCATAGATCCCTCTTTTGCATCCAATCTCAAACCATTATGCCTTGCTCTACCTTCATTGCTTCATCAATTAACCATGTATACCATACATCATCCAAAACATGCACTCAACATGCATCAACTCTCCATCTTTGTGGAGCATGAACACATCTCCTTGAAGCACATGCCATGTAAATGCTAGATCCCTCTTTTGCATCCAATGTCAAACCATTATGCCTTGTTATACCTTCATTTCTTCATCAATTAACCATGTATACCATACATCATCCAAAACATGCACTTAACATGCATCATTTCTCCATCTTTGTGGAGCATGAACACATCTCCTTGAAGCACATGCCATGTAAATTCTTGATCCTCAAATAATATACTTGTGACTATAAATAACTCATAATCATATACATGACATCTATGCTACCATTATCCATGATCTTGTGGCAACCCAAAGAATTGATCAAGAGCCACCACATCATGATGTTGAGACCATGCTTTGTTGAAGAGAAGAAGAAAATATAACATGCATCTTCACTAGTAGTAACATCAAAATTGTATACTAGCCTCTCAATGTGTCTATAAAAATCATCTACTCTATGGATCCAAAGACTTCATCCATGATCAAGCAAAAAGCACACCAATCAAGTGATCATAAAGAAATTCAACAAATGTCCAATCAACCTCCTTCAAGTGTTTGCAATCCATGTAGATGTGATCACCAATATCCAAATCCATAATCAACAATTTCTTTTCATGTCATCGCTTTCAAGAAAATTTCCCATTCACCACATGATTTTTTAAACTCCATAGTTAACTTAAAAAACACATGCACCACATGCTTTCTTAAATCCATCCCAAGCTCCTCAATAGTAAGCAAAGAAGATAAACTATCATAGGCATCAAGCTTATCATCAACATGTGGTGACAAAGATAACCCCTCATCATCATGTGTATCCATCAACAAATCATCATATGTAGGTGTCCCAAGTGTAGTAAAACAAAGACTGCACAGAACTCCAAAAATGCACACTAGCACACAACTCCAAAAAATACACACTAGTGCACAGAACTCCAAACAATGCACACTAGTGCACAGAACTCCAAACAATGCACACTAGTGCGCACAACTCCAAACAATACATCAATTCCTTAGGCATCATAGCAAGCAAAAAAACACCCAAAAAAGTGTGCATGCCCATGTATCTACATCTAATTCTAACAAAAAAATCCCCGTGAATAAACTTTCTAACACTATACAATAGACATAAAAATGCTATAGAGCAATATGAAGCTATAGCCTATCAGTAAGAGGAAAAAAATTAATAGACTACTAGCAAACTAACATCGAATATATCTTTTTTTATGTTCTTACTACTGTTGATTTTTTAAATTATAGTTTTAATGGAAGGAGAAGATTTCAAGCTTTATGCAATTTTTATACAGTATAATTAAAACAAAAGTATAAATTTTATTACATTTTAACTATTAAAGTTAAACTTATAAAGATATTTACAACTTGTAATATATAGCTAAGTTTAAAATTCTCTCAAAATACCTTGTTTCAAGGTAAAATGATTCTTTTAAACTTTTGATAAAGATATTTTAATAGCAATCAAATCAATACTTTGCATGCTATTTGATTACTTTCTATTTTATAGCAATCAAATTGGGCAATACTATGTAGCAGGTTGTAGGCATAAGAATGTTATATAGTAGTCATAAAACAAACATAAAAATGCTATATAATAGTCATATAAGAACTATATAGTAGTTATGAAGTAGGCACCATTGCTATATAATATACATAAGAATGCTTGACATCATGCACTATTACTGTATAACATACAGAGCTAGAGCTAGAGCTAGAGAAGAAGATGAAAATATAATTTTTCTTATTCTCAAATCATCCCTAGTAGTTCAACAACAATAACAATTCATCTTCATGTTCAAATCAGCCCAACTAGTTCAACAACAACAACAACCCATCTTCATCTTACAGAAGAAATAGAGATCAACCATGGACAAACTAACCCAGCAATTCATTTAGAGGTGGATACAAACAAAGAAGAGGCTACAATAAAAGAGGCGCATCACATGTAAGAGGCTATATGCAAAGAGTAATGTTATTGGTCGTTATTGTCATAAAATGAATCATTATGCCAAATATTACGAGATGAAAACATGGGAATGTGATCACATTATGAGTAGCAATAAATATCAAAGCATACAAGGATAAAAGTGATAGAGGTGATTAATTGGTGAGTTTGGAAAGTCTTGATGATGATGATGATTATGTATTGGAAACTATTGATGGCTGCAAAATGGTTAGTCTAAGTGACTGCTGCAAGAATGATAAAAAACTATGGTATGTTGTGGTTCTTCCATCCACATGACATTACACCGTCATTTGTTTAAGAAAACAAAGAATGTGGATAGAACTAATGCAATAGTGTATACATCCAACAGTATAGGAAATGCCATCAAAGGTCGAGGCTTATTACCTATCGATCTGCATAGTAATATAACAAATATTAGAGTTGATAATGTTTTATGTGTGCCAATGTGATTCACCTCTTGCTCACACACTCTTTTGCAATGCTCAAATGGATGAAACTATTTGGTTACTTCCTAGGAATAAATGCAATGGAAGATTGATTCACATTACTTTTATTAGCAAAGTTTATGCTACTACACTTAACTTCTTTCCTACATCTGAACATAAAGATCTTACACATAGTTTTCTTTAAGAAATTTCCCCAAAAATTTTTGGATCAACCAACCATGGTTATCAAAGTTTTGGTGAGATAGATTGGTTGACTACCCGTTTATTCTGTGGCTTGGAACCCCAACATTTACTTAATTAGCCAAGTTGCCTACCTTAGGTTGAATACTCTAAAGTTTGTTTGAATATTTGAATCTGGTAACAATATCATCAATAACATATTGATGTCTCTTACCTTCTGATTTTTAAATTTGGTACTATACCAAAAAACTTGACCCTACCCTTGCTCAATATGATAATTAATGGACTTACAGAGATGAACAATGCACTAAGGATTTATACAAAACAATTGCCAACGAATATTCAAGCTCTATAAGAACCCTTGTTATTCTTATTGGTTGATAAAGTTGCAAAAAAACTTCATGCTTAACCTCCCCGAGGATATATTTCTTGTTGCTATGTAACTAGCATAAAATTTCTAATTCGTAATCCTGTCAAACTATAGTTCGAAAGGCATTATGGAAGCCCTACAAGGGCTACTTATGCTTGTTTTAAAAATCAAGTTATTAAGTTCAAGTGTTGATAAGCTTGCGACACTTTATTAAATTGTTTAGAACTCAAGATATACTTTTATTTCATCGATTTCTTTACTTTAATAATTTGAACACATCCAACTTCTTACCAAAGTTGGACCCTTATTCAAAAAACAAATAAAGGGTACTCCAATTGGACCCTTAACCATAAAAACAAATAAAGGGTAATCCAATGGGATATACCCATGCTAATCACCATTGTGGTACAATTTATACTTTGGTTCTATAGTTAGGTTGTCTATGACCAATAATTTTGACCTTCCACAATCTCTTATGTTGTCACATGTATAAATGATCTAGTCTCTGTCAACAATCATGACATTTTAGAATTCTTAGACCCTAATCATGTCAATGATAAGAATCCATGTGGATATATCCCTTGCATATTGTTCAACTAAAACCCACCCACCTCTCTCTATAAAGTGCCCTACTTCCTACATACATGGGGATATACCTAGCAAATTCCTCTCCGTCCACACAAGATTTGCAAATTCCAACTTGGATCCATCATCACATGCAGATGGACACTTCATTTGGAATTTCTTTACATAACCGACTTTCACATCCTACAAGTAGCAGGAACACCATCTTTCACATGCCTGACTACCTTCATCATATGTAGCTCTTTCTCAACAACAAGGCTTTATTTTTATGTCCAATTTCACTTGAAATTCCATCTTGTTGGTTCACAAATCAAAACACCATCTGTGCCATTCATATGTTTCATGCAATCAAGTCCACAAAAATATTTCTTTAGTGACTGTGTAGAATATTACAAACAGATTAAAATGGGCACTTTCCCACTTTTGAACCTTATTTTCTTTTGTATTGCATTTCATGAGCTACCTATGAGATCGTCATTGGCTGTACGTTCTCTCATTCAGAGCTGTGATACCCTCCTCATGGTCCAAGATGCTCACCATAATTGACTCATCATTCTCACTTTCCATGCATTTCCTATAGCTTGCATCTTAATGAACCCGAATATCAAGTGACAAACTTTCCCTTCATGGTGAGGCACTAGGTGGGCCTTTAGACAATTGGCTTCTACTTTGAAAATACAAGGCCCCAATGCACCAGAATTTTGCAATGACGTATCAATTGGGAGCATGGTTGAGATTTCCATGTGTCTTCAAGCATAGGCCTCTTAGAAAGACCTATATGACTTCATATACTCGAAGACAAGATAATACAAGAAAGATGACCCACAAAAGTAGTATGAACCCACTCGAAGCCCATGCCCACTTTCGAGGTCCACCGAGTTCCCCACCTATAAAATATCGTCTTGCAACCAACACCACCACACATAAAACAAAGGTGACGAAGTAGACAATCAAGATGAAACCCAGTTCAAGAGATGGAACTCGAAGTTCTTCCTTCAGCACAATTCTGTTGTAGGTGGTATTGATGACCCAGGGCACTCCTATCCCAATGAAGATGTTGACAGAGTTGCTGCAGCATTCCAAGTTTAAAAAGTATAAGAACTCTATAACAGTACAAACTTGGTGATGGGGGCGCTTGTCATGTGTTCATGTGTGTGCGCGTGCGTGTGTGTGTGTAAAACTACTAATGCACCTGCAAGTGATATTTGCAATGGCAGAGTCAGCAGTAGACTGGCGATAAGCTGCTATCATACTAGCTGCAAGATCAGGCCATGAAGTCCCAGTTGCTAACACTGTTAGAGCTATCACATATGAACTGACACCTGTCATGACAGAGCCAGAGAAAATTAAATAAGCACGTGCAATGTCTGGCCACTTAGTATTGAAAACTTTCCACGAGTATGCACACGTGAATTTACTTGTGTTCTGACACTCACCTGTTACACAACCAATCAAATCTGTGAGCCGCGTAACGATGTAACTAATGCCTGTGATGAAAACCAGAGAGCACAAGAAGGTCGCCCAGCCATGATAAAGACTGTGAGGTGGTACGAATGCAAAAATAAATTTCCAAGGAAAAGCCAACAACTCATAGAAGAAGCGGAATCCAAAAGCCCGTTTCCCAATTGAACCATGCCATCCATTCAGCTGCATCCATCGAGTCACATTTCTTTCAAGCCTCTCTCTCTCTCTCTCTCTCTCTCTCTCTCTCTCTCTCTCTCATTTAAGGGATGCACTATGCATCTCCCACCACAGTACTCACATTGTTTGATCCTTGGTCTCATGAGCCATTTCAGCCCCTCACAGATGTTTATTACCCCTCTCCCTCCCTCTCTCTCTCTCTCTCTCTCTCTCTCTCTCTCTCACACACACACACATGTTTATTACCCCTCTCCCTCCCTCTCTCTCTCTCTCTCTCTCTCTCTCTCACACACACACACACACACGTGCCTCATTTCAGCTCGTCATGTACATACCAGGGTACGACATCTCTAGGACAAACGAGAATGCAGAGAACAGTGTCCTTGTCTTCATCCATGCACCTGGTATCACAAGGGGTAGACAGCTGCTGCTATGCCAAGACCAGATGGATGACAATACATGGCCTCTCTATAGAGATTTGTTGCCACATTTTCAATGCCCTGGGAGACAAACGAACATTATAGACAACATTTGACAATTTATACACAGCCAGAAACAATCCCCTCCAGAATGAGTTCATACAGAAATCATTTTCTCCCAATGACTGGATTTATCCAGATGCAAGGTTATTTGGGTACTCACGTCACATGCACTCAGGTATTTCCATGGGACAGGTCAAAGATGTTATTGAATAGATGCATTGAGGTTTGCAGAGAGGTGGGCAGGTCGACTAGAGGAAACGGGCAGGTCGTGGGCATGTCAGGCAGCAGATATGCCGGTCAGTTAGGTCGCATATCACATGCAGTGTGACACATTCGCTCATCATCAGTGCTATACTTACACAGAAACAGTACATTTGTCCTACACCATGACCCCATTGTGAGCCCTAGTCCAAGGACATGTCAGGCAAGAGCTACATAGGTCATTATTCCAAGCCGTAGGTGTCAGTGTATGTCACTTAACCCACTTGGAGAACAGTCAAGCATGTAGGTTACTGTTATGTACCTAGCACTAATCCTCAGGATTAGGTCCTAATCTAGTCGGGGTTGCAGAGCCCTAAGATTAGGGGAAGGTCACAGGCAAGTTACAGGTGGCTAGGGATCATTGATAGATTCCCATGCACTGACTAGCATCTCTTGCATATCCATTAAGAAATATCTAGCCAGATCAATTTTTATACCCGTAAGTCCTGATATAGTTACCGGAGATCTAGATTGGTAACCATACAACAACATAAATGGTCTGTACCCAATGGCCAAATGCTTAGCACTATTGTAGGCAAACTTGACAATCAGGATGTACCTCTCCCAATCAGATGGTCACCTAGAGACGTACGCATGACGTATATCCTCAAGAACCTGATTCACCCTCTCCATCCGCCCATCGTACTGAGGATGATTAGAAGAACTCATACTCACCGTAGTCTTCAATTTTTGGAAAACTACAAGGTGGTTCCAAACGTAGTGAACGATACGTTTAGTACATTTGGAAAACATGCTAGAAAGATTCCAAATGCAGTGAACGCTGCCCCCGATATATATATATATATATATATATATATATATATATATATATATATATATATATATATATATATATATATATATATATATATATATATATATATATACAAAATTTATAGTTTAGTTATAAAATTTTGAAATATGAAGTTTGAAGATTCATCAATGAACATTAAAGCACTTAATACTACTATACAACCTTTAGTTTCAATTTTGCGGGAGGAAGAGAGAGAGAGAGAGAGAGAGAGAGAGAGAGAGAGACTTGAGCATGTGCGGAAGAGAGAGAGACTTGAGCGCCGCATAGAGACACCCGCCGCACAGAGGCTGCCACACGCACGTACGGAAAAGCGGGGAAAAAAAATGACGTTGACTGGCGTTCGTTTTTTTAACCTATTAAATCAAAAGTGCACGTTCACTATGTTTCCAAACGTTAGTGAACGTTCCAAATGTTTGGAACGTTTGGATGTATCCAAACGTAGTTTGGATGCAACTATGGAAAACTAGCTACCAGAAGTGTCCAGAAAACTTCGTGTGCCAGTGCAGCCTGTCACTCACTATGTCAGAAGGCAACCCATACAATTTAAACAACTACTCAACAAACTGCTGAGCCAAATAACTTTTCTCTAACGGTTGACCTTGTAGGTAAAAATCTTGCCATCTTTTTCAATCTGAGTACCACCACCCAGATTAGTACGACCCCTGAGTCCCTGGTCTAAAACTACCGACTGCCAATACCACTTGAAATACCCATCGGTTCGACACAACCCTCTCAAGGAATCATGCAAGTCAGCACTAATCTCGGTGAAACTCAAAAGATTCACCTCTCCAATCTGACTCAAAGCATTTGCAACCCAATTCAAACTTCTCGTCCTATATTGAATCTCCATATCGAAGTCCTCCAATAGTTCTGCCCACTGTGTCATCCTCCCTCTCAAGTCAAGTCTATCACAAATGTACCATAGTCACAAAAAAAACATGTTTCATCATTTCCAAACCTAAGAAACGTTTCGCTTTGAAAAGCTTGCAACCTCTTCGTCACGAAAGGTTCGGGCCCCTTCTCTGCCTCTCCTAAGCATTCCTACTGCACTTCGGCCGCGCCAACTCAGAGCAAAGGCAGCTGACGAGTTCAATCCGCCACTTGATTGATCGCTTCTCAAAGCCAGTAGAGAGGACCATTGCCGCCTCCTCGACGAGGGCTCTCCCACCTGAGTCGCCATGTGGGCCCCCCACGGTCTTGGGGGGTAGCCAGTGGATTAAAGTTTCTTCTGATGTCTCCCTGTCGAAGGAACTGGCATTTTCGAGGAGACGGTGGCTCCCATTTGGATTTGTGGGGTTTTTCATCACTCCAGGCTCTCCACGCCAGAGTGGTGCGATGATCTTCTCCTTCCCCTTGAGTGTAGCCCTGGGGACGGATTGGGACACAAAGTCGGTGTCTACCGCCATCCAAGGGCGCTCTCTCATCATCTACATGATCTGCATATCACTAACATGCTTACCCATCTTTGGCCCTTGGCTCGGATGGAGCTAGGAGGCTCAAGCCACAGAGATCAAGATGGGGAGGTGGTGGCCTCCAGCTTGAAGGTGTTGCTCTTTGTGTTCCTTCAAATCTCAGTAGGAGTACCCCTCCCCCCTCCTACAGATACCTGCATTGCGACAGGTGGAGCTCTGATTATGCTTACTCCCGAGCTTGGACACAATAGCATCACATGGAGGACAAGATCCGTGTCCACCTGACGCGTCTTCGTCCTAGGACTAACCATGATTACTCCCCGTTGAAACCCATGCCCAAGACTCTTCGAAAGGAGGGCAGTTCCGATTGTTCCGCTTCCAACAGAGATTAGCTATGCGGATTGCCACATGGAACATCCAAGGTTTGGGATGGCCTCAGTGTTTTCAGAGGCATGGCATCCTTAGAGGAGAGCTCCATAGAGCAGCAATTGGTGGACCCATTGATATTCTCTTCCTCCAAGAGCCCATTGACGAAGTAAAAAGGAAATTCAAAGCCCGCCCGCTCCCGAGCATTTGGCCCTAGGAAGATCCATCAAGGCCTCCACCAGCTCCTTAGCTGTGAAGGGAGTCAACAGGGAAATTCCAGAGAGCAGGGGAAACCACCTCTCTCGTGTGCCACCACACCCGCTCTCGTGCATCCATCACCTGTGAGGATAATGGGGCACCCGTGAGAAGGGAACTGAAAAAAACTGTGGCGATGGCTCTCACATGGGTTTGTGGAGGGGGGGTGTGTTTTGGGGCCAAAAGAGGGAGACCAAAAAGTGTGACTTGCCTGGTAAAATCTTCCCGTAGCAGCGGGTACGCCCCTCGGAAAGATGGTGTCTCATGGAAGGCGGCCTTCGAGCAACCTTCAACGACATTATGACCATGCATGCCATGCCAGAGAGGCTTTCAGAAGGTTTGATTCACTTGATTCCTAAGGAGGGTGGTGACAGATTGGAGATCGGCAGTGGAGAACCAAAATCCTTCTTAGGACCGCCTACAAGATTTTGGCCAAGGCCATCAGCCGGAGACTTCAGCCCTTCCTCCCCAACTTGTTTCATGATACTCATACAGGTTTTGTTCAAGATCTGAGCATTCTGGACGACATCTTCACTTTTTGGGAGGCGACAGCTTTGGCCAAGAGGCGATAGAGATCTTTTGTCGCGCATCAGGAGCACAGATCAACTAGCAGAAGTCGTGTGGATTTTGGGTTGGCTCTCCACCCGCCCCGACTTGGCACCCAATTGAGGCTTTTGAGTGGATCCCGAGCGGCACTCCAATCCGTTATCTTGGATGCCAGGTGGGCATCGATATCTCCCCAGAGAAGCAATTAGCCCCTCTTCTTTTGAGCATTCAGAAGAAGCTTCTATACTGGACTTCAACGAGGCTTTCCTTAGCCGGTCGAGTAGTGGTGGCGAACCAGGCTCTTCTTAACGCCATGTGGTATATTACTTCTTGCCAGGCCTTTTCCCGAGCCTACATTGATCACGTTCAGCGGTTGATCCACAATTTTTTGTGGGTTGGCAATGATGGGAGGCCCGCCCAGGCCAAGGTGGCCTAGAGAGTTACCATACAGCCACGCCACACAGGGGGCTTGGGCATCATCGACCCTGCCATTCAAAGCCGTGCCCTGTTGGGCAAGTTGATTGTTAGAGGACTTCTTCCAGGTGGTGAGCTATGGAAGGATTTCCTCCTAGCCAAGATTTCAGCCCATACACCGAGCCTAGGGGGCCCTTGGTAGCAGAGCACTAGATGGATCTTCATGGAGATGCGGGCCCGCGGCTTTAGCCCAACTTTTGAGGACAGATTTGCAACCAGCTTATTACATGCTTGGGATCACCTCAGGCCGGCCCTCTTCCAGTAGCCTTTGAGAAGCGTCTTCGACAGCCCCCTTGTTTTGGAACCCCCTAATCCATTTACCTAGTGGTCACATGCTAGGGGCTTGGCCTCATGTATCGTGGGGAGCTTTGAGCACGAGACCTGCTAGGTCTCTTGGAGATTGGATTGCATTTATACAGCTTCCCCTAGTGGCTCAAGAGAGAGGCCTAACTGGGATCCAGGGCAGAGATAGACTCGGCCTCGACAACAACTCTGCCATTCCTCCAGAGTGGCTGACCCCGACCCCGACCCTAGACCCTCTTCCCCCCTAGTGGCTGGGAGTGCTTACCAAGCACAATATTCTCCTGGCAGTTCATGGCACGGATGAAGCTTTGCATTGCTCACTTTTTCGATCGGAGCTCATGGCAGATTAGTGAGATCAGAGTCCACCTTGGAGGACTATAAGGGATGCACATGACAAAGGTGAGGGTGATCGGATTCCATGCACATGAGTGGCACATAGACCCACCTCCGGCCAAGGTGGCCAGGGAGAGACTCTGGTGTTTATGGATTTGGGACAGCCGACCCATCACGCACCTCCAGTGGGACCAAGGGGAGTGGACTTGGTGTGATCCGGCAGACAAGGAGGAGACTCCGAGTTCCCCATTCTTCGCATACACTGCACGGCTAGGCCCTAGGATCCAGATGCCCGAGGTCGAGGGCACTCCGGAAGCAACAAGAAACTAGCAATCTTAGGGCCTCATCGGAGTTTGACAGTGGGCACATGGTTGGCCATTGGCGGTCAACGACCAGCATGTCTGAGATGTGGCCATTCCCAGGAGTCTCAACAATGACATTGCCTTTGGGATAGCCTGAAGGCTCAACAGGTTTGGCAGCACATTCTCCGCATCTTCACTATTGACAAGGCCTCTCTCTGTACTATTACATGGGGTACTATCGCTTGGACCATAGAGGCTGAGGTAGTCATGGCTTATGAGGAGGAAGGTGAGGAGCTAGCCCTTCACGTCTCTCACCTTCGCATCTCGATATTGCTAGTCCCAGCCCCATCTGCTGGTTAGTGGACTCTTGGTTCGAGCCATAGATGGGAGATTTGCAGCGGCATCGCCACATGGCACATCCGGAGAGCTCGATGCAACGAAGCCATCGAAGGCGCCCACACTCCGCCTGCAGAGCCCATCACGAGCATCTGGCTTGACATCATTCATACCCTTTGTGGACAATGGGTGAAGCTTTAGGGTGGTTCTAACCGTATGTGGAAGCGTCGCGAGCCTTCTTGAGGCTCTAGCAACCTGGTCCTTTTCTCACATATTGTGGTGGTGAGCCCACTTGGCATTCCATACCACCTATGTGGTTATTCCCTCCCCCACCCCTTATATGAGATAGCCTTCTCCTCATAGATTGGCCAACCAGAGAAGAAGTGCATCCTTCCCCTTATTTTGTTCTTTGATCCTTCGTACATGGAGGCGAGTTTGTATCTAGCCTTTGAGGATGTTTTTGGTTAACTAATAGATGGATCTTATTTCCGGAAGAAAAAAATGGAGCTCCCCAGGGAGATTTACACCTGCATATATGTCCCATCCGAAGATATTCCAACGACTGTCAGGCAATCTCATCCTCTTTCAGCTGGCTCATCCTTTAAGGCGTTATACTCACAAGCTGAGACCTTGGAAGCAAATCGATCTTATGATCTACCTGCGGCAAACCATAAGGCAATTCAGCACGGAAGACATTGGCAAAATCCACCTTAATGTCCTCCGAAGCTTGTGTCTCCCAAGCAACCAACTTAACCGTATTCAAACTACAATTAACCTTAGATGAAAGGGAATCAAGAACACACTAATACACCTCATTATCTAAATTTCCAATTATATTATGAAGTTCCGTTGAATTTACAAAAGTAGAGGGTGGGATGTAAAATCGCCCTTAAAACAAATCGAAAGACCCTCCATAACCACCCTTTGAATCGACATGAATATCATGGCTAAAAGACCATTCCTTTTCTAGAATAACATCAACCCTCCAGCGGAGTCCATCTTGAGCATCTAGCTTGATATCATTCATACCCTTCGTGGACAGTGGGGGAGGCTTCAAGGTGGCTCTGACTGCATGCAGAAGGGGTGCGAGACCTTCCTAAGGATTTGCATCACGATCCCTTTCTCACTAACATTGATGGTGAGCCCACTTGGCACTATAGACTCCTCCAAGAACGGCCCTATGTGGAGACGAGTTTGTACTTAGCCACTACGGCTATTCTTCTTGGTAACTAAGAGAAGGATCTCTTTCTCGAGTGAAAAAAAAAAAAAAAGAGAATAACATTAACCCTATCTAGATTCATAAGCAAAAAATCTGTGGTCTCCAAAGGAGGATACATTCTTTTTGCCAGTGTATCAGTGTGACCCTGGCATCCTTCATTTTTTCTCCTCTCTCATGGTCCCCTTTTTGTCCTGAGAGGGGGCGTGTGAAAATGGCATTTTATCCAGCCCTAAAAGGAGATTATTCCGGATTTATTAGTTTTTTATTCATGTTTTTGTGTCTTCCTACTGGCCAACTATCCTTTCACTAACCAACCAGCAGCATAGTCACATGGGACGCAAAATGGGGACGGGGAATGGGGACGGAAAAGATTGAGAATAGCCATTCCTTGTGACTATAGAGTGACATGGGACGGGAATGGGAACGGAAAGATGCTGTCATCCCCAACATTCCAAGTCTAAAAATGCCCATTCCCTGTGACTATGACCAGCAGTCCACACACTATATATAGCATAGCCTCTTCATTCAGTAATTTGTACCACTTTATAGACCATATCAGGTACCATGATTTGATCTGCTGCTGCCGGCGCCTACACTGCATCTGATCCATCATCCTCGCCTATCAGCTCCAGCACATCAGCATTTCATATCAGTTCATGGGACAGCAGCCCTCTCTGCTACATACAGCACCTCAGCGTTTTTATCTTCGGTTCATGGGGCAGCAGCCCTCTCTGCTACACAATACAGCACCTCAGCGTTTTTATCATCAGTACATATCTTGGGACAGCATCGCACTCGCTGCTACAGTACATCATTGTTTTTCTTCTACAGTTTATCTTGGGACAGCAACTCACTCTCTACTACAGTACATCAGCATTTTTCTTCTACAATTTACCTTGGGACAGTAGCCCTCTCTGCTCACCATCTCACATCATCGGGATGGCAGCCCTCTCTACTTATCTTCACCATCAAGATTCAACACCACTCAGGACGGCAGCCCTCTCTACTCACCACCTCTCACTCAAGTATCGCAGCACCCTTGTCACCAAAGCTTGCACCACCTGCATCACTCGGGACGGCAGCCCTCTCTGCTCTTCATCACCCTTCAGGTACCAGGGCACCCTTGTCACCAAGGTCTACATCACTTCGCCTTCAGCTGCCCACTACCACCTCGGAGTGCCTCTGCATCCACCGACACAAGCCTTCGACACCGACCACCTCTCGGAGTGCCTTTGCCTCACATCGACGCGAGCCTTCATCACCGAACGTGCTTCAGCTCCGACATCATCTTTGCTTCTACACGGGTCTTCTACTCAGAGTCTCCTCACATCAGAGGACCTATTGCACATATTTTTGCTCCGATCTCTTGTACATCTAGTCCTTTCGTCCTTATTCCCTCACACAACCCCCCTTGCACGTTTTTTCCCCCCCCCAAAAAAAAAAGATCGACTTTCTGTTTTAGACTCACCTACTTGCTTTTTTCCAAAAAACATCCCTTAAAAAGAACTGCCAGCAACATAAGCATACTTGACTATAACTCCCTGCATACAGGCTATACGGCTCCCTATACAGCTACCCATACCTTGTACGGCTACACGCCACCCCTTCCGTCCCCTTGCAGACCTGCTTAGCATATACTGCCTACAAATCTATTTCTTATGTAACCGCTATACGACCAACAGCTAATAAATCGGCCGTTGTACGCCTTGCACAGTGTGTGCACAAGTCTCAAGAGGCTCTATTGTACTTTTCGTTACCCACCACATTGAACCGTGTGGGTAGCCACACAGTTCAGTCTACACAACATAGTAGAACACAAGAGTGCAACAAACACAACAACTATAGCATAGCTGAGATCAAAGCATAGTCACATGAAGACCAATTTTATCCCTATGAAACACAAAACGGACGAAATGTTTTTAAATGAAACGAAACACGAAACCGACGCTACACCATTTCACCTAAACTTGATTTAAAAAAGAAATCTTTCCTCTTCTTTCTCTTTCCCTTCAGTTTCTTCTCCTCTCCATCTCAATTTCCTTTAAAAATTCGTAGAGACAAAACGATGAAATAGATGAAAACTTTCTTGTGACTGTGTAACAGTCGTCAAATTTGACTTCTTGGTCAATTTCACCTAATTTCACACCCAATTGTTTAAATTTCTTACAAGTATTTCACTAGCTCTTCTCTTTCACGCTTTCCCCCAATTTACAAATCCCAATTTCATATTTTCAACCTTAATGTCGAAACACCACCTAATTTCACATCCATTTGTTGAAAATTCTTATAAGTCTTCCACTAGCTCTTCAATTTATCATTTTCTTCCAATTTATAAATCCCAATTTTGTACTTTAGCCTCAATTGCACCTAATTTCACACCCAATTGTTGAAATTTCCTACAATTCCTTCAATTTCTCACTTTCCGTCAATTTAAATTTGATGTATGCTGCAGCTGTATGGGCACCTGGGCTCGCCACCTCCACATGGTCTCAGATAGAGAGGCCTCAGATTCTCATGCTCTCACAGATGATCCGCAACAAACCCTCCGTCCCACATGACATTGTCCGAGCGGAGTTTGCTGCACCTCTTATGCTAGTAGAGGCCCTCTTCCAGATGATCTGCGGATCAGAGATATGCCATCAGATCGACTCTCACATAGAGCTTTTGAGGCGTCCAGGCAGCTCACAGAGAGTGGAGATAGGAGATCATGGTATTCACAGATGATACAGTGGCTCACTTAGTATGGTCTCCACATAGATCACCTGCCACCTTTCCAGTATGATAGACATGCACCACACATCCAACTCTCTCACAGTGAGAGGAACAGAGTCCTTCGGCAGGATTTATGGCAGTGATACACCCATGAGACTTGGATTACACCCAGTCAGCCTCTACCGCCGAAGATGCTATACTACAGAGATCAGTTTATGCGTATCTCAGCGGATAAATTCATTCAACAACCCGGATATATGGATGTGTACATGCCTCACAGTGCCCGAGTGGCGATTGGCCAACTCAGAGTGTCATCACACCAGCTTGAGATTGAGGCAGGTAGGGCAACACAGATCCCCATAGCAGAGAGGATATGCAGACTATGCCAGGAGGAGGTTGAGAGTGAGGAGCATTATGTATGCAGATGCAAAGCATATAGTGTCATTAGAGAGAGATACACCACCATCTTCAGTGGACATCCCTCACTCCGCCAGATCATGGAGTCCGCAGATCAGCGCAGATTTGGTCAATTCTTGCTAGAGACACAGCGCCACAGAGAGAGACTGCTACAAACTCATACCACAGGGCAACAGCTCCAGCTCACTGATTTCTTCCAGAGATCTATCCCAGTGCCTACCATGACACAGGAGGGGGTTACACTTCAGCGCGCTGCGGACCTCCAAGCCAGACGAAGACCGAGAGCACCAAGCTACCAGACTCCCAGACTACATCAGAGGAAGATCACAGAGATACAGCTCGACATCAACACAATATCCAAGAGCAGCTAGCTCACTTACACTCACACCCGGAGATCATGCTCCGAGGTATTTTTGCCTCGCCATAGCCTATGTATCACATATTACACCCCCATTATGGTACTGGTTGGAGCTAGACAGATCTGCATTGCATTCTTGTATAACCTACGCATATAGGTTGCATACTGAGCCTCTGCTCCATCCATCACACCCCCCCACTAGCTCAGCACTTTCATACTTTATTTCATGTTCATTTTGTCCTTTTTTTTTCTGGACATCTAGAGGACATTGACAGTTGTACATTGAGTTGTCTCATAGGTCGAGTTCGGCCTCTAGTAGACATTAATACAGCTTTCTTTCTTCTTTCTTTCTTTCGAACACCTTTTTGTCTCATAGACCCTAGTGGTCTTTTGAAGACGTTAATAAAAGTTTCTTTCTGTCTCTCTTGCACAAAACCTACAAGGTCCTTCATGCAACCCTAACGACATAACACTTACCAAATTCGCAAATCAAAACAAAAGCATAGTGACAGACAGATACCTAGACAAGGCGACTAGAAACAGCACAAGTTAGACATGCAAACCTTATGAACTTCTCTGCTTCCTTGATCAAGAAAGCTCTGATACCAATTGTAACACACCCATAGGACCACCTGATACACAAGATTAGAACATATAGAAGGATGCAGGCACACTCACCTCCCGAGTCCCAACCGTAGATTCCATCAGGAATCTCACTCGAGCCAAGGGCTAAGGTTCCTCTCCCCACGAGCCAAGCCAGTCAGCCCTTGCGTCCCATACCATGAGAGCCTATCCTTAGGGACCTTCGGCAAGACCTCCTGTGAGCCGCCATGTCCATGGCAAGAGTCTGTTCTAGGGACAGACCATCAACCAAGTATGACTGAATGAATCACAATAACCCATAAGTCACTCGTATAGTGACTAATGCCGCTCTAAATAACAATCCAACTATAAATGGATTATCACTAATAGAAGTTCTCCGGTTAGAGAATGGTTTTGTGCTGATAGGAAGCGTTCGCCAAGGGAGTTTTCCGAGGGAAATACTTTCTTTATACAAGAGTTTTGAGACGTTACGGACAAGGAAGGTTGGGAAGTTGTCCCCTAGGTATTGTGGGACCTTATAGGATCCTGAGAAGAATTGATGACGTGGCTTATAAATTAGAATTGCCTCCTAATGTAAAAGTTCATCTAGTTTTCATGCGAGTATACGTAGGGAGAAACTGGGAGCTGAGGATAACATTGTTACACCTTAGCGCTCGTAGAGGTTGAGGACTTGTCCTTTATTCCGCATGAGCCAAAGCTTTCAGCGAGAGGAAGCTTAGAAATAAGTTGATCCATAAGTATAAGATCAAGTGGAAAGACAGGGCAGTGGAGGACTCGACTTGGGAGACAGTTCCTAGTTTGGAGTAAAGATGCCCTGATTTTGTTTCCTAGAAAGAAAAGGTCTTAGGACAGGAGTATGTTATGCACAGGTTCAAAGGGCTACTGAGACATCTAAAGCCAAGCAAAAGAAAGCTGCAGATAAGCATAGAAGGAAGGTCACTTTGAAGAAGGGGATTGGGTCTTATTGAGATTCGAAAAGACCAGACTCAGAAAGTCTAAAGCTAAGGAGCACAAGGAACCCAAGCTTGCTGCTAGATATTATGGACCTTTTCAAGTTACACAGAAGATCAACGATGCATGCTATCGATTGGACCTTCCAGATCATTGGAGGATACATAATGCTTTCCATGTCAACCTATTGAAACCATATATGGGACTACCCCCAAAGGAGCCTGTATTGGAGGATCCACCACAGGTGGAAGAACAAGAAGAAATTTTGCAACCGGAACAGATTGTATTCTATTCCGTGAAAAAAAGAGGAAAGACAGTGGTCAAAAAGGTCCTCTTGAAGCTTAAGAATTACTCACCTTTGGATGCGAAATGGATGCCATAAGAGTACTTCAAGGACTATCCAGAGATACTTCGAGCTTATACGGCATCGATTGATCCAGATGTATTTGAAGTACAGGCATAGACATCTTGCAAACAAGATATATTTAAAAGGGAGGGATTGTACCTCTAGCCCTCTTCATTTTATTTATATTGAAATGGAATTGATCATTATCTTGCTCATGTAATGGTTAATTGAGCATGCTCTAGTTTTGGGTGGCCACCACGATGCCACGTATCTTGGACTTCATAGTCAAGCAGTCATTGCGACCAGATGGCAAAGATGACTGTATTGGAGTCCGCAGTCGTCATTGCGACCAGATGGCCCAAATGGCTCTATTGGAGTTCATAGTCGGGCGATCAAAGCGACCAGCTGGCCCAGATGACTATTGATGAATTCTCGAGCGGTCCTAGTGACCAATAAGCCTTACGCGATAGTTTGAGCAGTTTCTCTCGGGAGCCAAATAGCTCACCACGGTTTCCGATGAAACCAAATAGGACAATCCATGAACAGGAGGATCGTTACTTGTGCATTGCATATCGATGTATGTTTGAATTTCTTTGACTTTGTGTACCGTTTTTGATGTGTGGACAATGCTTGGATTTATGGCATGTGATAGTCCACTGGGCTCCAAACTACCTGGCCAGTACCTAGAGTGCCCAGTAGCCGCAAATGATGCATACTTGTTTGTTGACTAGCTTGTGTCTAGTTTTTGCCGAAGGTAAGTATGCATTTATTATATCCAACACATGTGACAAGCCATGAAGATATACCACCAAGAACAAGGACATCAGTCAAAGATAAGGCATAGAGACGTCGCCAAAGGAGCAGAAGGCACCACATATACAAGAAAAGACCAAATACGCAAGATCACCATATGGGGCTAGTACCTGGAACATATGGAACACTTATATTCCACAGTTACAACTGTGATATAAGAGGGAGGGAATGTAACTATTTGGCCCTCCTAACTCTTTTTCACATGATGGAACTCATGCTCGGACACATGGACAGATTGATGAAAGCATGGGAACAGGGATCTTGAAGTTGGCTCATGAAAAAGCACCAATTTTGGTCAAAAAGCAAAGAAAAGCAAAAAATCAAACTTGGTTGACCGCGAGCCAAGGTCACCATTGGAAAGAGGGGACTGAGCTGAACCAAAAAGCTAAAAGCCACTTTTCCAAAGAGCAACTCCAGGGCCAAAAAGCAAGGCCCTGAAGTTAGAAAAGCATAACAAAAGAACTTTACTAAAGTTGAGTAATATTTTATTATAAAGTCAAAAAGACAAAAGCAAAGTAAAAAATGAGAAAAGCAAGCTTGCCCCGCTTTTGGCAAAAAGCAAGGCCTCTCACAAGTATAAAGAAGCATGGATCCCTCTTCAAACCATAGACAAGGGATGAAGAATATTGCTGCCCTGTTCCTCTATCACCACTAGATCTGCCCTGTGCCGCTCTGTGTTGTATAGTAGCCAACGCTAGCAGCCAGCGCCAGAAACTAACGCCAACTCGGCCAGTGCATCCGCCTTGCTACCTCTACACAGAGCCGCTGCTAGCCTCCTCTGAAGCGCCACCTTGAGCTGTCACCTACCGCCGTGTGTAGCATCCGCCACCATGCGCAGCCAATGTCACCCTCAGCCGCTAGCGCTACCCTCTCAGCTTTTCATCAAGGATTTGGTGCTTGGTACAAATTCCTCCAACAGGGAGAAGGATTAACACACCATCTATTGTGTTTGCTCTTTCGAAGAGATTTCTTGAAGATCTACTACAAATTGGGTATTGTGTTCTCTTGGTCATCTTTGAGATTTGAGATTTGACTCACTTTGTATTTCGGTACTAGCCCGGTGAGACTCTTGTGGGTCATCCTTGTGGTGTGCTCGACATCAAAGATCTTGTGCCTCGACATCGACTTCATCCCAGAACATATTTGTTTGATATTGTATTCATTGATTGTATTGGTTCTATGGCTTGGAAAAGCTCGAGGATTGTTCCTGAATAAATTCCTAAAAGGGGGTGGCCATGTTCCCGCTCAGTGTGGTGTATTGTGCAAGATCCCTTTACCTACCTCTCTCTCTCTCTCTCTCTCTCTCTCTCTCTCTCTCTCTCTCTCTCTCTCTCTCTCTCTCTCTCTAGCCGAGGGCTGATCCACCCATCATACCCAGACCACAGGCTAGTGTAGCTGCTCGGCCGAGAGGTGTCACACTCGATAGAGCCACTGAGTTATGCAGAGCTCGACGCCCCAGACCCCATGGCCCTTGCCCACGCCACCACAGGAAGATCCGGGCCATCATCTCCCATCATCACAAGACCTTCTCGCGCCAGCTCAGTTTTACCACCTTGAGCACCATGTCACAACGGCCCATGAGGGATGTATTAGGGTGATATGAGAGCTCTCTGCTCATGTACCTAGATCAGATTTTAAAGTTCTAGATTTTTGTTATCTTTCTTTATTACTATTTTGTACCCACATGGATATGATGTAACCTTTTGGTCTCATAGGTCATTTTGGCCTTTTGAAGACGTTAATAAAACAGGGGATATGCTCGATCCGAGCAACTACAGGACGGTTATGGTTGGCCACGTGCTGGCCAAACTCTATGGTGCAGTGCTGGAGCAAGAGCTTAGCGTATATGCTGAGCGAGCAGGTTTACGCTCATCAGGGCAAGCAGGCTTCAGGAGAGCTTTCTCTACCACTGACCATGTATTCACTTTGAGATGTATGATTGATCAGGCCAGAGTGAGGAAGAGAAAGCTTTATTGCTGCTTTGTGGATTTCCGCAAGGCATTTGACACAGTACCACGAGAGAGGCTCTTTCAGAGCCTGCAGTCTCTTGGCATACCAGCAGATATGACATGGGGCATCTATGCATTATATGAGCAGGTTTTTGGGCGAGTCAGATGTCCAGGAGGTATGTCCGAGATTATTGCTAGCACCATTGGTGTGAAGCAAGGATGCCCACTTTCCCCCACGCTATTTGGGCTATACATTGATGAGGTGGCTGACTTCATTACACGGGGAGGCGGGAGATGGAGTTGATTTAGCAGGTACCTCAGTACATATTATGCTCTATGCTTATGATATTGTATTAGTGTCTGAGTCTCCAGGTGGTCTACAGCAGCAACTACATGCACTCGATGATTTCTGCACACAGAGGGGTCTTATTGTGAAACCTTGGGAAAACCAAGGTTATGGTCTTTCATACATCAAGACAGGGCAGGAGTCGGCTGACATTCACTCTCGCAGGATGCCAGGTGGAGGTGGTGACATCATACGTGTACCTAGGGGTTACCTTCTCTGCAGCAGCCACGCGCTTCACCATGGGTTCCAGCAGCCAGAGCTAGATTGACACGGGGATATGCAGCATTGGCTATGCTAGAGAGACAGTGCCACCAGGCGCATTTTCAGGAGCCCCGGACGAAGGGGTGGCTATTTTGACACATTAGTCACACCGGCATTGATGTATGGAGCAGCGGTATGGGCGCCAGGCCTTGCTACCCATTGGTGGACACAGATAGAGAGACCACAGGCCTCATGATGGCACGCATGATACGCAGCAAACCGTCAGTACCTCATGACATTATCCGAGCAGAGTTTGCTGCGCCTCCTATGATGGTAGAGGCCATATTTCAGACTATATGCCTGCTAGACAAATTCAGAGAGATGCCACAGGACAGATTGTCATACAGAGCTTTTGAGGCATCTAGACAGCTGGCTGAGGCAGGAGACAGAGGATCATGGTATGCACAGGTCACACATTGGTTCTCACAGCATGGCCTAGACATGGATCATCTACCACCATTCCAGTATGACAGGGATGCACCACATATCCGTCTCTCTCATAGTGAGAGGAACAAAGTATTGAGACAGGATCTATGGCAGCTCTATACACGAGAGACATGGATATCGCCTACACAACCTCTTCCACCGAAGATGCTATACTACAGAGATCACTTCATGAGTATCACTGATGATGGATTTATAGAGAGGCCTAGATACATGGAGGGCTTTTTACCACACGGCTCCCGAGTGGCTATTGGTCAGCTCAGAGTTTCATCACACAATTGGAGATTGAGACTGGCAGTGCAGCACGGATCCCCCGAGAGGAGAGGGTATGCAGATTGTGCAGAGAGGAGGTGGAGAGTGAGGAGCATTATGTATGCAGATGATGCAGAGCATATACAGCCATGAGAGAGAGATATCCCATTTTATTCAGAGAGCCACATTCCCTACGCCAGATCTTTGAGGCAGCAGACCAGCGCATACTGGGGAGATACATTCTAGACATACAGCGCCACAGAGAGACATTATTACAGACTCAGACAGCTTCCAGAGGGGGGGCGACAGACACAGATTACTACATTTTTTCAGAGATCCATCCCCCTCCAGCCCCTACACGGCAGGGAATTACTCTCCAGAGAGCAGAGACACTTAGAGCCCGCATGAGACAGAGGACACCTAGCTTTCGGACACCACGCCTATACCAGAGAGAGATGACAGAGATCAGAGCTCAGTTTCACAGAGAGGGTGCGGAGCGACTGGCTCGCTTCACAGCACACCCAGGCATGTTCTTCAAGGCGCTGTGGACACCCCCTCCACTGATGTATACCATTTTATACCCCCAGTATGGTACAGGATGAGCTAGCTAGGTTTGCATATCATGATTGTATACTCCATGCATATAGCTTTGCATTCTCCTAGTAGTAGAGCTCCATCCCCTGCACACCCAGATTCAGCTTTTTTTTGTTCAGTACTTTTTCATTTTGTTGGGATGACAGAGGATACTCCATACAGGTACTCCGATTTGTCTCATAGGCCGAGTTCGGTCTTTTGGAAGACGTTAATAAAATCTCTCTCTCTCTCTCTCTCTCTCTCTCTCTCTCTCTCTCTCTCTCTCTCTCTCTCTCTCTCTCTCTCTCTCTCTCTCTCTCTCTCTTCTCTCTCTCTCTTCTCTCTCTCTCTCTCTCTCTCTCTCTCTCTCTCTCTCTCTCTCTCTCTCTCTCTCTCTCTCTCTCAGAGAGCCTTGGCTCCGACAAGACACCTCGGACCCAGGACACCTCAACAAAGAGCCATCACAAATTTCTTTGTGGTACACACATCCACATCGGAATCCTCTGCCCACAACAGTTCCTCTACTACGACATCAGAGCCCACCACCCGTACCCACGTTGCAGCTCCACGCCCCAAAGGAGTTCTTAGTGAGAGAGCTCGATCCATTCTGCGAGCCAAACGTCCCCAACCCAAAGCATAAGGACACTCCACCACACACAGATGGATTCGTGAGGTTTTGCGCCGACATGACACGCTCCCATCACAGAGGCCGGACATTCACTTCACCATCAGATCGGTTCTGGCCGAGGTGGGTATCGTCATTAGCTCATCACAGCATATCTCACACTACATAGGATCATCTGTTGATCACATGTACCGTCAAATGTTTTCATTTACTTTTTCTTTCCGTTTTCCATGGCTCAATATATCCATAGTACCATTGGATTACTTTTGGTCTCATAGGCCCTTGGGGTCTTCCGTAGACGTTAATATAACTTTCTTTCTTTCTTTCACTATGACTCTTGGACATGTGGTTGAGTTTGTCACTACACACCCCACTAGGCTTATAGCCCCAAAATCTCTTTCTAATGCTTTGACCCGTTTCCTATTGCAAAGAAGCTCAGTGATGTGTCCATGAAGTTGAAGTTGCCAGACAGTTAGACTATGCATGATGTCTTCCACCTCTCATGTCTAAAGCCGTATGCTGGACCATGCTTAAGAGAGGTTCTGAATGAGCAACAGCCTGAAGTGGTCAACGAATCAGAAATCATTGAGCCTAAGCACATTCTCCTCCATAAGGGGAAGCATGGTTTTGGTCGAAGAATCAAATAGTTCTACACCACTTTCAAAGACCAAGGCACTCATGAAGCTGTTTGGAATATGCCCAGTTATTGGTGGACTACTTGGAGGCGATGCAACTACTATGAAGCTAAGCAAGAGGGAATGTCACATGCGCCCATGCATTCAGGTGTAATGTGACACAGGTTCATCATCAGTGCTATACTTACACAGAAACAGTACCTTTTTTAGGAACATTTGTCATATGCCATGACCCCATTGTGAGCCCTAGTCCAAGGACATATATATGTATATATATACCTAGATGAAACCAAGAACATGCCCAAACTCACCTTTTAAGAACGTGCATGTTATATACTCATGGTAGTCAACCCACAAGACTACATAACTATCAACTCCATTATGCATAGTATGGACTAGATACTACGGCATCCCCACTAACGTCATCAGTGCCCAATAGTGGGTGTAGAACCCTGTATCAAGATATGCTTTCACGCACGCACTCCACACACACACACACACACACACACACACATAAGAGCATATATTCACACAAAGGCCTTCATACTGAGTTTCTGTCAAACTGTCACCAATTGGCCAACCATTTGGTCCATCTCCAGATTTTGTGTCTCGTTCACTTGAGGCCAAGCCGGTGTCTCATGTGAAGAGTCCAGTATTTTGCTGACATGGACGGGAGCCAGACTGGTGCCACCCGTGTGTTAGCAAGATGGTGTCGTATGGACGGGAGCCAAACTGGTGCCACCCGTGTATGACCTGGATTGTGTTCGACCCATGGGATTGTCACGCCATGGAAGAGCCAGTATTCGTGCCGTGTTTTGCCTATGGGACTGACACACCATAGGGAGACTCGTGCCTGGAACTGTGTCTTACCTATGGGACTGTCACTCCATAGGAAGACCAGGTTTTTATGTTTTTATGTCGTGCCAGTTTTGTGCCGACAGATATTTTGTACTCGTTCCATGAACGGGAGATATGTCCATGTTACTATTTGCACATGCACTCATGTTTTGCATGTTTGAAACTGTTTTCGCATGACATGTATTTGTGTGTTTGCCTGTTTGACGTGTTACTTACTGAGCAGGGACGCCTGCCAGTGAATCGTGAAGTCTGCTCTGTATTCTGACGAGTTTTGGTGCATGTGACCAGGTGGTAAGTATATCGCACATGTTGTTTTTATTATTTTATTTCTAACCTTTAGTTTTATAAGGTTAAGTGTTCACATTCACTTAAATGTGGGCACCCACTTAGGGGCCAAGGAAGGGAGCCCCACTTTTAAGTGAGTGTGGGGGTGGGCATGGTCACCTACCCACACTAGTCCCCCCACATGCATGCGTGGAATTCACTAGAGAAGACTCCACTTTAATTTTATTAAAAAAAGCTCCCTCCTTCAAGCATACGGATCAATCGCTTCTATCTTGCGTTTGTTCACCGACCGGCGATCATCTCTCTCTTGCGCCTGTTTTTCCCAGGCGGCTGGCTGCCCTATCAACTGCATAAAAGGGCTGCGCTTACACCATCTCCCCTCCTACAGCCCCTTCAGCAGGCGGCTGTCACCTCCAATAGGCTGAGCTGCTGTACAGGCCACAGGCGGCTGCCACAACTAGCTGTACGGCTGCTCATAACTGCAGCGTGCTGCTGCTGTTTTTCCCCAGGCGACTACTCTCCCAGGCGATAGTAAACCAGCAGGCTGCGCTGCCCTCTCCCTTGCGCTGGTGTTACCTGCAGGCTGCCCATCCTCTACCGGCTGTGCCTGTTTTACTTGCAGGGCTGCCCACTATCTTCTTAGCTTGGTTGCCCTTTTTCTCTTGCAGGCAGCTGTGTGTGTACACTCTCTTCATAACCGGCTGCTCCTCCACACCACCTTCTTTCCACACTGCAATCGGGTATCCTCTCCCTTGCAAGTGGGTACTCCTCCTTTCACAGCAGGCGGCTGTGGTCTCTTGCGGTGGTACTTGTCTTGGTGGTTCACCACGAGGCAGCTGTTTCTTCAACAAGGGTGGCTACATCTTCTCCACTGGCGTTCTACAAGGGGACTTCGCATCTCCTGGGTGGCTTCATCAAACCACGGGTATTGGTTCTCTATCAACTATCCACAAGTAAGTGAATTTCAGATTTAAGTAAAGTATTTTGTGTTTAAATCTGGTAAGGGATTCCCGACTCCCTATACGGCCAACACCCGTTCGGTGCCGGGTTGTCCAAGCTCTATTGGAGAACCTCGGTCCAAAGGTGCTGAGATCGGGAGAGCCAGGCGTTAGTACGAGAGCGCCTGTTTGTGCGTGGTCTCGGAACACCAGTGAGGCGCTCTCCGCGGAGTCCAGTGAAAGCACAGGACCGTAGAGATTGGACCACACTGGTGGTCGTTCTGCTTCGAGCTTCTACATCGAAATTGGACTTCGAGCCTATTTGTTTGGTACTGTTTTCATATGTACATGGACATCATCTGGTTCTTGGAACCCATGGAGCATTGTATTCATTAAATACTCCCAATAAATATATCATATATTGAGGGGGGGGTCGGCCCGTTCCGGCCCCAGTGCTGGTGTCCATCTTTCCATTTCATTTCATTTAAATTTCAAGTTGTATTAAGTTGTCCATTTCAAATTTGTGGTTTTAAAGTTGTGCTATTAAGCGTGTGGGTGTCCAACGGAGTCCTTCCCACTTGACGCGATCAGTTTCATTGGTATCAGAGCACGGTTGTTTCCCTCTTCCTAGTGGGGAAACGAGCCTGTGTACTGGACATCCCGCTTTTAGCAAACTTAAAACACAATGGACAGCCAAGGCCACCCTTTGGAAGTGCCTAATTCAAGGGGTCCATCTAGTGCCTCTCGTGGGTCTAATGCCCTGCGAGGTAGACACAAGCCCCTTGAAAGGGTTATTGATAGTGAATCAAAGGGTCAACTGTCTCCAGGAAAGACAGTTATGCTTGAACAAGAGCCTGATGCTATGAGGGCTGAAATGGAACATATGAGAAAACTTTTGCAGGCTCAAGAGCAAGAGTTAAAGTTTTTGCATGAAGATCCCCATCTGCAAAGTGCTATTGAAGCCAGGAAGGCTGATGCAATGGTAGATGTAACTTTTGAATCAATGGCTCGTGAAGTGGGCAAGAAACCAAGGGAGTTGGCACTTGCCTACCTCCTCCGCAAAGGTGATATCAAAGAGGGGGATGACGGAGAGCTGAAATTCAAAAATCCACCTCGTTTGAAGCATGGAGATCCCGCATCCCAAAGGCTGAAATCTTTTATGCAAAAGGAAGAGGTGACAGTCACCTCTCGACATGCATCTTCTCCACAAGGCACAAAGCCTGACAGATATATGTATGCCAGTGCTCATGGAAGGCATGAAAGTCACATGCATGACAGGTCTGCTTCTAGAAAAATTTTGCCTTCTGAGTTGTCTCATGGAGAGACTGTTGGATATATCACCCAAATCCATTCAAAGGTTGAAAGGGGCTATATAACCTTGATTACATTACTCAAGACACATCCTCAAATGGGCGCCTACTTCAAATATAGCCTAGAGGGCATCTTGCTCATTTATGGCATACCCACATGGGGGAGATGGCATACCCACATGGGGGAGATGGCATCTTATGCTTGTAAGACATCATAGGTGATGTCATGAGGTCATGTACAGCTTGCCTATATAAGAGGCTCTTGCTAATGAAGATAACAACTCGTGTGTTTCCATGTTTATGCCTAAGCCATGTCTCATTAGTATCTCCTAATCCACTCATAATCTTGTTTCTAATCATGACCTAATCATGACCATAACCATGTTTGATCCTCCTTAGATTTGCTAATCCACTCTCAACACCAAGAATTGGTATCAAAGCAGGTTTTACATCATCCAAATCTCACTTATTAGGGATTAATTAGCACTTCATTAGCACTTCATTAACTTAATCATATCTTATCCTCTCCTATTATCTAGGCTGAAAGATAGGCAGTCCATGGAGCATCAAGATCTCATTGCCCACTTCAAGATTCACCACAAGCTCTCAGCCAGGCATTCTCAACTCAAACACGAAGCTGCTGACGGGCGGAATTAGCTAGAGAGCGCCTGGAGCCAACGGCATTGCAGCAGAAACCGGCGCCTTTTTATTTGGGGGAAAACGCTGCCCCATCGCCATCGCTTCACCAATCTCTAATTCCTCAGAGCCTCACGGGTTTTCATAGGCTGCGAACACGCTGATCTGGTCAAATTTGCAAATGGCTGCGTGGTTTGGTGGCTGTAGGACTGACAGAGCTTCTGGAGCTTCAGTTCTTAACAGTAAATGAATGGGTGATTATTCCACTTAATCACCAATGTTTTGTGCTTAAAATAGTCTCAAATCACTGATATTTAAAGTACTTAAAGCATTAGATGCTTGGACCTAGGCCTCTACTTCCTTCAAGTACTCCAAGTGACCCAATTTTTGGAAGTTGTTTTGAAAGCATTTATCACATTGGTCACCATATACTTGATGATATTACTATATTGTGATGATGATATTGTTTACATCATTTTTTGAATCACAATGGCTGAACCATCTGATGCTGAATCATCGAACATTCAACATTTGAGGCCTAAGAAGAAAAGCAGAAAGCCGAGGAGACGGGTAAGAAACAATGTCTACAACTCAAGAGCAAACAATGTTTTAGGAGGGCATGACTGGTCTGAATTTTTCATAAATAACCTTCATCTATTTGGTGAAGGTATCTAATCTTGTAAAAGCATTAGACACTGCCCTTGAGTGATACTCAAGTGGTAAGACCTTGCTTTATCATCATGTCTACATCCTCATTTCATGTTGATAAGTTTAATGGGGTAGGCTTTCATACCTGGCAAGTTAGAGTAAGGTTTATTCTCATGAAGAAAGGTCTGTGGGGAGTTGCTAGTGGAAAGGAGAAAAAACCTACCACTAGAGATGGTGAGCAAGGATGGTTACCTAGGGATGAGAAAGCTTTTGCCATAATTGCATTAGGTCTAAGTGACAACTACATACATCATATCTCTAATGCAAACAACTCCGCTGAAGCATGGGAAATCCTAGAGAAATTATTTGGGGCAAAAGGGAAGCACTCCAAGATAGGGCTGAAAATCCAATTCGGGTCTGTGGGGAGTTACTAGTGGAAAGGAGAAAAAACCTACCACTAGAGATGGTGAGCAAGGATGGTTACCTAGGGATGAGAAAGCTTTTGCCATAATTGCATTAGGTCTAAGTGACAACTACATACATCATATCTCTAATGCAAACAACTCCGCTGAAGCATGGGAAATCCTAGAGAAATTATTTGGGGCAAAAGGGAAGCACTCCAAGATAGGGCTGAAAATCCAATTCTTTAAACTTGAAAAGAAAGCTTCTGAGTCTTTACCTTCTCATCTTAATTATATGAAAAGCCTAATGTCACAACTTGCAACAATAGGAGCACCAATAGATGAGGAAGATGCCATTGCAGTTTTATTGAAAAGCATGCCTTATGATGAATATGGACATTTAGTGTCAACTCTCATGAATCTTCCGGATCCTACTTTAGAAGCCATTGAAGCTGCACTCCTTGAGGAGTACAAGAAGAAGCAAGAGAATATAGGGATAATGGAAGGGGCATACTTCTCCAACAACAAGTCACACTTCAAGAAGAAGAACTTCATCGACACAAAAGGAAAGAAGAAGACTTGTGGATTCTGTGGCAAGGACAATCATATTGAAGAAAATTGTTTCTTCAAACAAAAGGCACAAAAGGCATTTCTCGCAAGTCAAGACAAAGAAGAGCTTCAAGAAGAGGCCTCCGAAGAGGCCAATTTTATCAAAGAAGAATGGGCCTTTTGAGTAAAATCAAGGGATAGCCCATACCATGTTTAAACCTCTCCATCCTAAACATAACTATCTCATTGTAAGCTTTACTATGGTATTCTAGCATCATCCATCATTGCTAGCATTGTAAACCTAACTGGAATAAGACCTACGGGCACCAGCATGGTCATCATAACTAGTTTTTGTATGTTGTAACTAGAGCCTAGAATTGCCATCATAAAGGTAGCATTGTCATGGATTTGGTTGAAGGAGGGTTTGTTGGATATATCACCCAAATCCATTCAAAGGTTGAAAGGGGCTATATAACCTTGATTACATTACTCAAGACACATCCTCAAATGGGCGCCTACTTCAAATATAGCCTAGAGGGCATCTTGCTCATTTATGGCATACCCACATGGGGGAGATGGCATCTTATGCTTGTAAGACATCATAGGTGATGTCATGAGGTCATGTACTACTTGCCTATATAAGAGACTCTTGCTAATGAAGATAACAACTCGTGTGTTTCCATGTTTATGCCTAAGCCATGTCTCATTAGTATCTCCTAATCCACTCATAATCTTGTTTCTAATCATGACCTAATCATGACCATAACCATGTTTGATCCTCCTGAGATTTGCTAATCCACTCTCAACACCAAGAGAGACAATGCCATATGCAGGTAAGTCATATGCATCTGAGTTTCGAGTTCGTGGAGCACATGCCACCGTGCCCCATGAAACTTCTATGACGGCACATGGAGCCCATGCAGATAGGGCTGCCCCGTTGAATAAGGGGAAAAGAAAAAGAGAAGACCATGAGCCTCATGCCAGGAAGCTCAAGGAATTCAAAGCAGGTGACAAATCTGTCAAATTTGATGCTTTTCATGGTGAACATGATGCTTCTAAGGTGTTAGCATTTGTGGCACAGTTCGACATTGCTTTTAGCGATGAGGATTTCGCAGAAAAGTCAAAGGTGCGCCATGCTAGCATGTTTTTGAAAGGGACTCCTACTCATTGGTGGATCACTGAAAAGATCACCAAGGATCCCATTTCTACTTGGAAGGAATTCAAGGATAGATTTTATGCTCAGTTCTTGCCACCCAATGCAAAACAAACTCTCACTCAAAAGTGGGACAAGTTGGAGCAAAAAGACAATGAAAGTGTGCAACAGTATGTTAACAAATTCTGGAAAGTGTTGCTGGAAGTGACTCCCTTCATGCAAATCACAGAGGATGAAAGAAAGAGGAAGTTTCGTTCTGGACTTCAACCAGCATATCGATCGGGAATTGAATTGCACCCGAAACATACGTTGCAACAGCTCACAACTTTTGCTCTTGCCACGGAGCAATTGGTGCTCAAGATTAAGCAGGATCAAGGAGCTTCCAAGGGGAAGGACAAGGCTGTCCCAAATCAGCAAAAGGATGGACAGCCACCTAAAAAGAAATTCCAGGAGCCTTACAAGGGTGGTAAAGCTGAAAATAACACATCTAAAGAACAGGGCCCAAGGAAGAACAAATTCGGATTAACCCCGGAGCAAAGAGAGCAATATGCCAAGGATGGAAAATGCTTTTCTTGTGGTAGCAAAGACCACATGTTTCGGCAATGCCCAGATCGCAAACCAAAGCACAAGGACAAGCACACCAAAGCTAATGTACATGCGGTTCCTGATGTGCAAGGAAATACAAGTCATGATGCAAAAGAGCGAATGGTTTGCAAGGCTTGGGGGCAAATCAAGGATAAGCCCGCACTCTTCATGTTTGATGACTGTGCAACTGACAATTTCATCTCTATGCAAATGGCAGCTGCATTGGGTATTGAGGTTGAAAACATGGGACCTCAGATTGAAGCTGAAGCTGCATTTATTGGCAAAGAGGTGCAGGTTACCCCTTTGATAGGGAAGTTGCGCATCCATATCCAGGGCTACCTTGATAATGAGCATTTATTAGTTGCTCCACTGAATGGATGTGATGTATTGTTAGGCAAACCGTGGCATCATAGGCTTGAGCCCCGCAAAGACTACAAGTCCAATATGATTTCTTTTATGCATAAAGGCCGCATGCATTTTATTGATGCTGGCAAAGAAGGGGATTCCATCCCACTTGTATCACACATCCAAATTAATAAAGCAATGAAAAAGAGTCTTTCTGCGTACTTGGTTTTTGTGCGTGATAGTCTTGTCCAAATCATCAAAATGTGGATGCTATGTATAATGATAGGCTGAATTTTCTTAATGCATTCAATGACTGTTTTGCTCACTCGTTGCCAGGTGAACTACCTCCCCAAAGGCCCGAAGATCACCGCATAGATCTTGTGCCACGTAGTTCTCCACCTAACAAACCCGCATACCGAGTGAGTGCTGCACAACAAGAAGAAATCATGAAGCAGATAAACGAGCTTTTAGAGAAAGGTTTGGTTCAGCCCAGTTCCTCACCTTACTGCTCTCCTGTGCTTCTTGTTCAAAAGAAGGACGGATCATTCCGTATGTGTGTGGACTATAGAGCTTTGAACAAGCTTACCATCAAGAACAGATTCCCAATTCCACGTATTGATGATATCTTGGATAAGCTTGATGGCTCAGCTTGCTTTAGCAGACTTGATTTGAAGAGTGGTTATCACCAGATACGCGTGGTGCCACAAGATGTCCATAAGACTGCATTCAGGACAGCCTTCGGATTATATGAATTCTTGGTAATGCCTTTTGGTCTCACAAATGCTCCTGCTACTTTTAATCATATGATGGATAGGATATTCCGACCCCATCGCAAGTTCACAGGAGTCTTCTTTGATGATATCTTGGTTTTCTCCAAGAATGAGCAAGAACACAAAACTCATTTGGTCACAGTGTTCGAAGAGTTGCGGAAGCATAAACTTTTCGTCAATGCCAAGAAAAGTAAGTTCTTCCTTTCAGAGATTCATTATCTGGGACATATTGTATCCAAGGATGGAGTTACAATCGATCCTGCAAAGATAGAGACTATTCGGAATTGGCCCGAATTGCAAAACGTACATCAAGTACGTAGTTTTCTGGGATTATGTTCGTACTACAGGCGTTTCATAAGGCATTTTGCTATGATTGCCACTCCTCTACATGATCTCACGAAGAAGAAAACTGCTTTCAAATGGACTTCAAAGGAACAGGATGCTTTCTTGCAGCTCAAGCATGCGATCATATGTGGTCCAGTATTGATTGTTCCTGACTTGCACAAGTCATTCGCGGTTGAATGTGATGCTTGTGGTAATTGCATAGGAGCTGTCCTAAATCAAGAAGGGCATGCAGTTGCATACGAGAGCCGTCGTTTGCATGATGCTGAGCTTCATATGGATATCTATGAGAAAGAGCTCTTGGCTAAAATTCTCGCCTTAAAGATTTGGAAACATTACCTTCTTGGGGCTGAATTTGTAGTCAAGACAGATCATCAAAGCTTGAGATACTTTCTATCTCAAACTAAGCTTTCAAAGAAGCAGATGAGAATGGCAAACTTTCTTTCCATGTTTCATTTTCAGATTCTGCATACTCCAGGAAAGAAAAATGTGGTGGCCGATGCACTATCTAGGAGGCCTTATGTTGCTGCAGTCTCAGTGGCCTCTCATGGAGACTTATCTGCTATGAGAGATTTGTATCATTTGGATGCTGATTTTTGCCATATATAGACTGATTTGATGGCTGGTCATTCACATGCCTCTTATGTTATCAACGAGGGTTATCTTATGAAGGATAATTGCCTATGTGTGGTGAAGGATTTGCATCCAAAGGTTATGGACGAATGTCACGCTCCACCATATGCTGGTCATAGAGGTATTATGCCTACTACTCGCATGATTCAGAGGTATTTCTTTTGGCTGAGCATGCGTAAAGACATTGAGGCTTTTGTACGTGCATGTATTACTTGCCAAAAGGTGAAATTTGATAGGCAAAAGCCTCCAGGTTTGCTTCAGCCATTGCCTATTCCCTCGCAACCTTGGGAAAGTATCACGATGGATTTTATTATGGATTTGCCTAGATCCCAACATGGGAATGATGCTATTTGGACCATTGTGGACAGGTTTAGCAAGCAAGCTCATTTCTTGCCCGTCAAGAAAACCATTAAAGCTGATCATATGGTAAAGCTTTTTCTTGCTAATATTTTCAAGCATCATGGTATGCCTAAATCCATTGTTGGGGATAGAGATCCCAAGACTACAAGCCTCTTTTGGAGGACTTTATTTGATAATATGGGTACTAAACTTGAGTTTTCATCAACTTATCATCCCCAAACCGATGGCCAAAGTGAAGCTGCAAATTCAGCCGTATTGGATTTATTGAAGTGTTATGTGGCAAATCAAAAGACTGCATGGGAGAAGTATCTTCCACTTGTTGAGTTTGCCTACAACAATACGATCCATGCCTCCATAGGAAAGGCTCCGTTTGAGATTATTTATGGCAGAGTGGTTTTGCCACCCATCCTTCATACAAAGGATGAGATTTTTGCAGCTGATGAATATGTTCGTGACTTGGATGTAGCTTTTGGTCAGGTGCGGACAGCCATTACAAGATCTCAAGATAAGCATAAAATGGCTGCTGAGACAAGCATAGAAGGGACATGCAAGTCAAAGAAGGTGATTGGGTATTGCTGAAATTTGAGAAGGCTAGGCTTCGGAAGAGGCCAGGACGAGAAGGATCATATCCTAAGCTTTCTCCTCGCTATTATGGACCCTTCAAGGTGATTCAAAAGATCAATGAAGTGTCCTACAAGCTTGCTTTACCTAATCATTGGAAGATTCACAATGCTTTTCCTGTGAGTCTATTTCGGAAATATGTGGGGTCAGATCCTGATGAGCCTGTCACAGAAGATCCGCCAGAGATTAAAGAGCTTGAGGAGATCCTCCAGCCAGAACAGATTGTTTTTCACAAGGAGAGAAAGCTACCTGCACGAAAGCTTTCCAGGAGATACCTTGTGAAGTTTAAGAATTATTTGCCTATTGATGCCAAGTGGGTAAATGAAGACTATTTTGTTGATTATCCACAGTTGTTGCAGGCATATCTTGAGGCTTTTCAGTTGAGGTCAACTCTTTAGAAGCCCGGGGGGATGTCACCAATTGGCCGACCATTTGGTCCATCTCCAGATTTTGTGTCTCGTTCACTTGAGGCCAAGCCGGTGTCTCATGTGAAGAGTCCAGTATTTTGCTGACATGGACGAGAGCCAGACTGGTGCCACCCGTGTGTTAGCAGGATGGTGTCGTATGGACGGGAGCCAGACTGGTGCCACCCGTGTATGACCTGGACTGTGTTCGACCCATGGGATTGTCACGCCATGGAAGAGCCAGTATTCGTGCCGTGTTTTGCCTATGGAACTGTCACACCATAGGGAGACTCGTGCCTGGAACTGTGTCTTACCTATGGGACTGTCACTCCATAGGAAGACCAGGTTTTTATGTTTTTATGTCGTGCCAGTTTTGTGCCGACAGATATTTTGTACTTGTTCCATGAACGGGAGATATGTCCATGTTACTATTTGCACATGCACTCATGTTTTGCATGTTTGAAACTGTTTTCGCATGACATGTATTTGTGTGTTTGCCTGTTTGACGTGAAAGTTGGCTAAGAATTCGACCCAACGTGCTTGCCTAGCATTCATAACTGGCTGTGTGAAGATATATTTCAAAGAATGATGATTCATTTTCACCACTGAATCCGCACCAAGGAGATAATGTTTCCATGCACGATACGCATGAACAATAGCCGAAAATTCCTTGTCATATACTGGGTATCTTACTTGAGCCGCAAAGTGATTATGGCTGTCAAATGCAATAGCACGTCATTGTTGCATCAAGACGGCACTAGTGGCAATATCGGAAGCATCCGTATAAACATAAAAAGAGAGAGTAGGGTTAGGAATAGCCATGACAGGAAGCTGTCTTTAATCTTTCAAAAGCTTGTGTTGCGGCTTCAGTCCACTGGAATGCGGACTTTAAAAGTTCTGTGAGAGGAGCAGCTATTTCTGAAAATCGATGAACCTTTGCGTGATAGAAGTTGGCAAGTCCCAAGAAAGAACGAACATCATGGATGTTTGTAGGAGTTGGCCAATTGACAATAACCTGTATTTTCTTCGGATCCACAGAAATACTGTCTGCTGAAACAACATGTCCGAGGTACTCCAAGGATGTTTTGAAGAATTCACTTTTGCCTGGATTAATATAAAGAGCGTTGTCACGAAGCACCTGGCAGACGATCTTAAGATGTGCCTTGTGTTCTTTCATATTACGACTGAACACCAAGATGTCGTCAAGATAGATAATAACGAACTTGTCCAGAAAAGGACGAAAAAGATCATTCATCAAGCTCATAAATGTTGTAGGGTCATTGGTTAACCCGAATGGCATGACCAGGTACTCGTAATGACCATATTTTGTGCGAAAAGCTGTCTTATATTCATCACCTTCGCGAATACGAATCTGATGATATCCAGACTTAAGATCAATTTTGGAGAAGACCTTTGCATGGAGCAATTGATCAAACAATTCATAAATGCGCGGAAGAGGGTACTTATTCTTGATAGTCAACTTATTAAGGGCACGATAGTTGATGCAAAGACGCGTAGACTTATCCTTCTTTTTCACCAAAAGTACTGGAGCTCCAAAAGGGCTTTTGCTTGGTCGAATATGTTCTTTCTCCAAAAGTTCAGTAAGTTGTCGCTGTATCTCCTGAGATTTCTTAAAAGAAACTCGATATGGAGCACGAGTAGGTGGAGCACTGCCAGGAAGGAGATCAATAGCATGGTTAACTGGTCGCCGAGGTGGAAGAACCGCAGGTCCCAAGAAGCTCCTGAGGGAAAAGATCCAAGTATGGAGCAAAGAAAGGTTGCTTGAGGTACATCATCTTCGTATCCATGTCCTCGGGAGGATCATTGGCTGAATAGACCATTAAAAGTGCTGAGGAACAACCACTCTTGCGGACCCACCGTGTTGCTTGAAGAGCTGAAAGGGTTGGTCTCGGATGCCTTCGAGTGCCACAAGTGTATCATTTTGAGCAAATTGTATGGAATGGTTCCGGAAACTGATCAGGGGATCATATTGATACAACCATTCTTGACCAAGAATCATATCATAATGTGCCAAAGACATGACTTGGAAATCTAATTTGTCATGATAGTGTTGAATTCGAAAGGAGAGGTGTTTGGCAACGGTGTTACACAAGGATGTGGAACCATCGGCAAGCTCTACTTCATAAATAACAGCACTTTGAGAAGTCCGAATCTTCAATCTTTGGGTCAAGGTGGTTCCCACAAAGTTATGAGAACACCCACTGTCGATGAGCACATGAATAGGGTGATTGGAAATAGAACCTTGAAGAACCAAAACCTGAGTAGACCGCTGGGGTAACGGTGAAGAGGCAGGTTGAGCTATGGCAGTAGCGGTGATCACCGAAGCATGTGCAATAGCATGGTGATAAGTGATGGGTTGCCGATATTCTAATGTGCCACATTAGGTGAGATTTTAATGCCCAAGAAAATGGAAAAATCACACCTGAAGAAGATTGCGATAAATAATATTGTTGTCGTAGGAGAAGCACCAAGGAGATGGTGGCCAACAATCATACGAAAATCTGCAACGGGAAGCGGCTGGTCCAAGCAAAGGTAATTGACAGAGCAGAAAGCACACGATGGAGGGCTGAAGCGGGCCGAAGCCGGCAAGGAAGAAGAAAATCTGCAACGGGAAGCGGCTAGTCCAAGCAAAGGTAATTGACAGCAGGAAGCACACGATGGAGGGCTGAAGCGGGCTGAAGCCGGCAAGGAAGAAGGCGACTGCAGGTTGGCGCTCGCTGAAGATCGTGTGCAGGCGCAGGCTGAAAACTGCACGACTATATGGCAGTTGGCGCCGGTTCGTGAGGGAGCCCGTAAAGGTGTTTTTTTTTGTTTTTTTGTTTGGGGCTGAATTTGATGGGGCATTCTCTCGCGCTCTTCCATTCAATACTTGCTACACCCAATTTTAGGGTTTGGGCTGCCTGATTTTAGGGTTAGGGTTAGGTTGATTTCAGGGTTAGGATTAGGGTTAGGTTGATTTCAGGGTTAGGATTAGGGTTAGGGTTTGGGCATGTCACAGGGCGGAAAAAGTTTTCTCTGATACCACTGTAAAGCTTTTATAGCTTTATTAACATGATTAAGACTTAATTAATGAACATAAGACAAATACTGCAAGAAAAGACTGAGTGATTACATTGAGACGAGGGTCTTTCTTAAATAGAGGCCGAAAAGGTACAATTGAAGAGGCACATCCCTGTGAAAGGGTGTGGCTCTTGAATCAATGGTTATGTCCTTAGGACTTAGGGGTGTGTCTTTAATGAATAGGCTTGTCCTTTGATAGTGACCCATGTGCAAGGGTGTGACCCTTCACAGGTGTCTTTACAGTAATGAGAGATTAAGGAGTAATTAGGGAGAGATTATAAGAGTTAGTCACAATCGTGATAATGATGTCCACAAGCCCAAGGCTGCAAGGCTCCTAGGCTAGCCTAGAGCCTTTTAATCCTTTTATTAAGCATCTTCTAAGTGCTTCTAAATGCCTGCTATGCTAGGGTAACCCACGTGCTTGACTGTTTTCCAAGTGGATTAAGTGACAGACATCGACACCTATGACTTTGAATGACCTATGTAGCTCGTGCCTGACAGACATGTCCTTGATACATGTGTGTGTGTGTGTGTGCGCGTGTGTGTGGAGTGTGTGTGTGAGAGCATATCTTGATACAGAGTTCTACACCCACTATTGGGCACTGATGACGTTAGTGGGGATGTCGCAGTATCTAGTCCATACTATGCATAATGGAGTTGATAGTTATATAGTCTTGTGGGTTGACTACCATGAGTATATAACATGCACGTTCTGAAAAGGTGAGTTTGGACATGTTCCTGGATTCATCTAGGTATATAATTCAGCCGTATTAGCGGACATGCAAATTTCACATTGTGAAGTTTTCGTCCGAGTTGCGGCCAGTTGATATTGTGCTTATTCTTTCTATCTTAAGCAGTGCATTTGTCCTATCAACTACTTATTTACTATACTAATTCTTTCTATTTGCTACTTCCCTTAGGGCTAGGCTTCATTATGACTGAGTCTGCTCTGCATCTTCGGAGGTTTGTGAAACCGATCCCGTCAAGTGGGAAGGACTCCGTTGGACACCCACACGCTTAATAGCATAACTTTAAAACCACAAATTTAAAATGGACAACTTAATACAACTTGAAATTTAAATGAAATGAAATGGAAAGATGGACACCAGCACTGGGGCCGGAAAGCCGACCCTCCCCTCAATATATGATATATTTATTGGGAGTATTTAATGAATACAATGCTCCATGGGTTCCAAGAACCAGATGATGTCCATGTACATATGAAAACAGTTCCAAGAAGCAGATGATGTCCTTGTACATATGAAAACAGTACCAAACAAATAGGCTCGAAGTCGAATTTCGATGTAGAAGCTCGAAGCAGAACGACCACTAGTATGGTCCAATCTCTACGGTCCTGTGCTTTCATTGGACTCTGCGGAGAGCGCCTCACTGGTGTTCCAAGACCACGCACAAACAGGCGCTCTCGTACTAACGCCTGGCTCTCCCGATCTCAGCACCTTTGGACCGAGGTTCTCCAATAGAGCTTGGACAACCCGGCACCGAACGGGTGTTGGCCGTATAGGGAGTCGGGAATCCCTTACCAGATTTAAACACAAAATACTTTACTTAAATCTGAAATTCACTTACTTGTGGATAGCTGATAGAGAACCAATACCCGTGGTTTGATGAAGCCACCCAGGAGATGCGAAGTCCCCTTGTAGAACACCAGTGGAGAAGATGTAGCCACCCTTGTTGAAGAAACAGTTGCCTCGTGGTGAACCACCAAGACAAGTACCACTGCAAGAGACCACAGCTGCCTGCTATGAAAGGAGGAGTACCCACTTGCAAGGGAGAGGATACCCGATTGCAGTGTGGAAAGAAGGTGGTGTGGAGGAGCAGCCGGTTATGAAGAGAGTGTACACACACAGCTGCCTGCAAGAGAAAAAGGGCAACCAAGCTAAGAAGATAGTGGGCAGCCCTGCAGGTAAAACAGGCACAGCCGGTAGAGGATGGGCAGCCTGCAGGTAACACCAGCGCAAGGGAGAGGGCAGCGCAGCTTGCTGGTTTACTATCGCCTGGGAGAGTAGTCGCCTGGGGAAAAACAGCAGCAGCACGCTGCAGTTATGAGCAGCCGTACAGCTAGTTATGGCAGCCGCCTCTGGCCTGTACAGCAGCTCAGCCTATTGGAGGTGACAGCCGCCTGCTGAAGGGGCTGTAGGAGGGAAGATGGTGTAAGCGCAGCCCTTTTATGCAGTTGATAGGACAGCCAGCCGCTTGGGAAAAACAGGCGCAAGAGAGAGATGATCGCCGGTTGGTGAACAAACGCAAGATAGAAGCGATTGATCCGTATGCTTGAAGGAGGGAGCTTTTTTTAATAAAATTAAAGTGGAGTCTTCTCTAGTGAATTCCACGCATGCATGTGGGGGGACTCGTGTGGGTAGGTGACCATGCCCACCCCCACACTCACTTAAAAGTGGGGCTCCCTTCCTTGGCCCCTAAGTGGGTGCCCAAAGGGGGTGCCCACATTTAAGTGAATGTGAACACTTAACCTTATAAAACTAAAGGTTAGAAATAAAATAATAAAAACAACATGTGCGATATACTTACCACCTGTTCACATGCACCAAAACTCGTCAGAATACAGAGCAGACTTCACGACTCACTGGCAGGCGTCCCCGCTCAGTAAGTAACAATTGAGTATATTCCTCGTCTTACCAATGTGGTTGTGGATGCCCTCAGTCGTATGCCGCCAGCTTCGGTCTTGGCTATTTCTACAGTTGAAATGGATATACCTCAAAGTTTCAAGGATCGTTATTCAAAGAATCGTGATTTTGGAAATGCATTTCGAATTCTCAATTCTCAAAATGCAACTCCTTCCGAATTGAAGATTTATGGAGCATATACATTGATACTCATGTTCGAAGAGTCTTGGTGAAAGAACATCACGAGGTCACTTATGTTGCACACCCAGGCATCAACAAGATGTATCGTCTTTTGACGACTACATACTATTAGCCTCAAATGAAGCAAGATGTTATTAAGTTTGTCACAGCATGTCTTTCATGCCAACGTATGAAAGCTAGCAGACAAGTTCCAGCTGGTCTTTTTCCAATTTCCAATGAACGCTGGGAAAGTATTAGTCTGGATTTTATCACTTCATTGCCACGTTCTTCTAAAGGCAATACACAGATTCTTGTGGTGGTTAACAGATTTTCTAAGATGGCACATTTCATTCCATGCAAGAAAGCAGCCTAGACTTTGGATATTGCAATATCTTCAAACTTCATGGGTTGCCAAAATCTATAGTTTCTGATCGAGATTCAAAATTTACAAGACATTTTCGGACTTCAATATTCAAGTCTCACGGGAAGAATATTTACCTTTAGTGGAATTTGCTTATAATAATTCTTATCATTCAGCTATTAGAATGACACCTTTTCAAGCAGCTTATGGCCATACTCCCCTTGTTCCTGCCAACTTTGTTCTTCAACATAAAGTGGCTTTAGCAGACCAACTCATTCAAGAGATGCAAGATATTATGTTCCAGATTAAGGATAAGATGGTCAACGTACAAGAACAATATCAACGCACAGCTAATAAGCATCGTCATCACATTGAGTTTCAAGAAGGAGACTTGGTATTATTATATATTGCCCCTCATCGATACAAGACAGTGAAATCAGTCTTTCTAAAGCTTCGCCCAAGATATTATGGACCCTTTCGTATTATTAAGAACTCATCTCTTAGTTATAAGTTGGAATTACCGCCTTCTTGGGGTAGAATTCATCCAACTTTTCATATTTCTTGGCTCAAGAAGTTTGTGGACGGTGATTTTCCAGTTTTAGATGTTTTGGATTATGTTCCAGAAATCAAAGATGAACACATACTCTTAATTCCAGAGACAATTCTTGATGTTAGACAGAAAGAAACACGACATAAGCTCACTATAGAATTTTTGGTTAAATGGAAAGATCTTAATGATTCTGACTCTACTTAGCAAAGTGATGAAGACTTACAGGCATATCCAGAACTTCTTCGGGAATTCTTTCAAAGACAACCATCTCGTCTTAGCCGGAGTCTTATTTTAAGTGGGAGGGAATGTCATGATTGTCACTAACTCTCATAATCTCTTCCTAATTACTCCTTAATCTCATTAACTGTAAAGACACCTGTGAAGGGTCACACCCTTGCACATGGGTCACTATCAAAGGACATGCCTATTCATTAAAGACACAACCCTAAGTCCTAAGGACATAACCATTGATTCAAGAGCCACACCCCTTCACAAGGATGTGCCTCTTCAGTTGTACCTTTTCAGCCTCTATTTAAGAAAGGTCCCCATTTCAATGCAATCACTCAGTCTTTTCTTGCAGTATTTGTCTTATGTTCATTAATTAAGTCTTAATCATGTTAATAAAGCTATAAAAGCTTTACAGTCATAGGCCACACCTAAGAAGGCATACAAGGGGCCTTGCAGCCAGTCGGCCGGCATTGGCAACATGGGACAACCTCGGTGGGTCCAACAGCAGTCGGCCAGCAGCATTAATCAAGCGCACCACATGTGTGAAGCCAAGATTTGATAAATAGCATTTAATGCTTAATATTCAGAAATCATGGGTTTTCCTACTGACCGACACCAGCATGTTTCCACCGACCAGCAGCCTAGATGCAAATATAAGGAAGTCCCTCGGTCCTTGATAAAATCATGTCATTCTTCACCCAATTCAATCATAGATTAGTGCAGAAGTATGTTTGCTTGAGACTTAGGTCTTGTGCATAGATCATTCCCAGCAACTTAGTGCTTCAATCCCAAGGCTGCCCGAAGTTTTCTTCAGCATTCAGCCTTCAGTAGTGCATCTCCCTCAGCAGATCTGGCTGTGCATACGGCTTTCCGAAGTGGCCTACATCATCCTTCCATTTGGCATTCTTTGTCAATCATTCTTAGTAAGTTTTTTGCATTGTTCCAAAAAAGTAATAAGGTAAATACTCCTGCTTGCAAGAGGGGGCCCTTTAAGTGGGTAGATTGGGACCCAATCTGTCCTTTCTGCATTCTCTCTCTCTTCAGCTCTGTATCCTATGAATAAAGATAAAGTGGATTGCTTAATGCTCACTAACATAAAGGTATAAAGGTCTTGTTGTGCGTTACACGATCATACCACTTGCATGTTACATGGTAACCAAGTTGGGCAGCACCTATGTAGCAGGTCAAGTAGGCCAACCCTATCACGGACCATAAATGGTTCTATAAATAGACATAGCCTTACACAGCAGCCAGGCAGCTACAGCAATGGTCAAGGATTCATCTGATGGCAAGAATCTGCAGTAAACAACCAGCAATTGAGGAGCATCAGTGATTTCCATCAACTTGGACACCTCTCTATTTGTTGATCACTTCGTAGTTAGCAGACAGTCATTGCATATATCTGATTGTTCAATTGAGCTTGGGTTCTTGGGATTCACACCAGGATTAGCGTACATACTTGTGTGTGATTGTGTGTATTCAGGTCTCCATTCACACTTTCACACCATCAGTAGTCTTACATTGCTTAGGACCAGCAAAGAATTTCTTTCCCAGCATTTTGTCTATGTGTTAGTCGTTTGGCTAGGGAAGCAACCCATAGAGTCATGAGAGAACATGAGAGAACACCCATATTTGAGGAAAGTCAGATTTGTGTTGGTAGAAGCCTAGGATATCTGCCAAAAGAAAAATCCAGCATCCTGCCTGTATTCTGCCTTATTAGGGAGGAGACTGCAGAATTACGAGAGCATAGATCAATGTTGGGAAGCCTTAGTTTAAGTATCTTGCTGATTTCCAAGTTCTTCAGCATTCGTCATCATAGCTGCGGATAAGCAGATGCCAACATGGCCCAAGATGATGTCAACTGGACTCAAAAGCTTGTCAGTAGGAGCTGCAGGCAGATGGGCAGCAGTGTTTTTTTTTTTTGGAGGACCCAAAAAATCTGTAGCCAAAGGTTGTAACCCTTCTCCTTTTTAGACTCCTCCCATACCTCTCTCGTCTTCTTTTTCAATTCTCATTTTCTACATTTTATATATATATGTGTGTGTGTGTGTGTGTGTGTGTGTGTGTGTGTGTGTATGTATGTGTGTGTGTGTGTGTGTGTGTGTGTATATATGTGTGTATATATATGTGTGTGTATATATGTATGTGTATATATGTATGTATATATATATGTGTATGTGTGTGTGTGTGTATATATATATATATGTTTTTTTTTTTTGTGTGTGTGTGTGTGTGTGTGTGTGCACACTATATGTGTGTGTGCACACACACATATATATATATATGTGTGTGTGTGTGTGTGTGTGTGTGTGTATACTCCCTTTGAATAGTCATATTTGTGGCGACCATCCTCCCCCCAAGCCTCCCCATTGATCACTCTTTAGGCGATCACCATATGTGACAGTTTGTGGGCATGCCGGTGGATAGCAGATATGTAGGTCGGCAAGTTGTAACCAGCACGGGGGCAGCAGTCAGGTAGTAGATCAAGCAAGTCAACCCCAGGGGGATTATGGACATGCTCTGTGGACACATGGAAGGTTCACCATCTCATCCCTCGAATGATGAAGTTCTTAGTCACATTTGTAATCCCATTTCCCTAAGACTGAGCTTGCAGCCCTTGGAGGCCACACACAGACTGTAGAGGTGGTTTAACCTTTATGGACACATGGAGGGGTCACCAGCTCTAGCAAAGGCATAGATGTCTGGAGCCCACCAGTGGTTCCTCAGACACGTATGCTGTACTAAATTGACCTACTCAGTTCATCTTCTATTTCTTTATTGTTATAGCTCTTGGGCATGCCGTACACATCTCCTATTAGAGATTTATATACACATTGCACCTTCATGGTCTCATAAGCCATTTTGGCCTCCCCCAGATGTTAATAGATCTCTCTCTCTCTCTCTCTCTCTCTCTCTCTCTCACACACACACACGTGCACGTGCACGTGCGCATATTAAGGAGCAGATCCAGATGATTGCTCACCCTTATTACAGTGCAAAAATGCATATATGATTGTACATGTGAAGTACTAAAAGTTGGTACTTACAGTCAAAACATCATAGAACTGCTGCTTCCACAGAAGCTTCGTATAAATCCATGCATGCATCTCTTCAGCTTTTGCAGATTCAGGGATGTTAGGATCAATTAGAAGAGAAAAAACATCCTGCTCTTGCAGCTTCTCAGTCCCTGAAACTTCTGCAATTATTTAGCAGCATCAGATGAGAACACTGTCCTTGGCAATTCCAAAATTCAAGAAAAATAACTAAATTTTTAAAGATGTTTAAGTGGTTAGGTCTAGATTTAAGCAAAAGATCTTTAAATAGCTGCCAATGAGGTGATAGCTCAAGTGGTGAAGGTGTTTGCCTAGGACCAAGAGGTCCTTGGTTCAAAAACCCCCTTGGTGCTTCCTCGGCGGCATCCCCTACGGGTGGATGAATAAGCGCCTATGGGTGGCTGTCTACGGACGATGAAATTTGGTAACTATGGGAGGATCTTGGGCCAAAGACCAGTTGAAAAAAAAAAAAAAAAAAGATCTTTAAATAGCTCCAAAGAATGGGTTTCTTGGAGAATAATTCATTGAGCTTACCTCCATGGCAGGCCAGTTGTTTAGAAAAGGATCCATCAGATGTGTTAACATCCTCTGTATCAGAAGCTTCTTTCAAGCATTCCTCAGTCGGCAAGTTGAGAACTTCACTGCCATGAGAAGCATCAGAAGATATCCAGCTTTCGCGCTTCCTCTGGTCCAATCTGATTTTAATGTGAAGAGATGCATCAGCTTGTGGTGTGATTGCATCTTTGCTCATAAATCATCTCAGATTTTCTAAGAGAAACAGCTCCAAAAACTTTAAAAACCATGAACGACACATGTGACATATGCATAATCAAGGAATCAACTTTTCATGCATACATGTTCTTGTGTAAGTTCTCTACCCTCACTCAACATCATCCCATTGCAAAAGGGGAAAAAATGCAACGTTTTCACTTAGTTAGGAGAACATGTTGCCTCTAAAGGAACTTGCGCTTGCAGCTTCAATAGTGGAAAAAACATGCCGATTGCAGTATGTAGATCTATAAATTAAGAAAGTGTGAAGGGTGAAAGACGCAAGTCAAGGGCCTTTGATTTTCAAATTAAAAAAAGAATTTGACATCAATGCAAGTGTACAAGCTGGAGGGTCTTAAATGGCATTAGGATTGCTAGGAAGATCGTCATACAGGATGAATATCCACCTTCAGATGGGAAAAAACCACCCACGAATTGGTCTTTTTTTGAAGGAGGTGTTTGTGTTTTAACTCCCAACACTCCAAGGTTCAGCGGGCCAAGCATGGTTTCTCACATGTGAAAGTAACCTCAAAATAAAAGTCTTTGCCTTACAGAAGACTCACTTCATATCTCTCATCCACTAATATTTGAATATTCATTATATATATATATGTACCTAGATGAATCCAAGAACATGCCCAAATTCACCTTTTAGGAACGTGCATGTTATATACTCGTGGTAGTCAACCCACAAGACTATATAACTATCAACTCCATTATGCATAGTATGGACTAGATACTACGACATCCCCACTAACGTCATCAGTGCCCAATAGTGGGTGTAGAACTTTGTATCAAGATATGCTCTCACACATGCACTCCACACACACACACATAAGAGCATATATTCACACAAAGGCCTTCATATTGAGTTTCTGTCAAACCTCTAGAGATGTAGGGCAGACTCGGCCATAATGAAGCCTAGCACTAAGGGAAGTAGCAAATAGAAAGAATTAGTACAGTGAATAAGTAGTTGATAGGGCAAATGCACCGCTAAAGATAGAAAGAATAAGCACCAACTACATCAAGGTAGTTTCAAACATACGAAACGATACGAGTTTAGTACGTGGTATAGAACGTTGCCGACTGATAAAGTACGTAAAAAACGTTACGTACTTTTTAATGTTAAAATCATGTGTGTGTGTGTGTGTGTGTGTGTGTGTGTGTGTGTGTGATTGGTCAAGAAAGCTCAAAGTCTATATCTAATATCCTTTTCTAGACAAGGAGTGATGTATCAACACATATCACATTCTGCATTTTAGTCTATCTAAAAATTTCAGCGTAACAAGTGCAAGTCCAAAAAAATAATAAAAATAGGTTTGAAGCGTTCTAAAACTTTTGCAAGTACAAAACGTCCTAAATAATTAAAAAACGGGTTTTAAATGCAACCTTGACCTACATAAAGGGCAACTGAGAAGGAGAAAAACATGTACCCTCTATACTGTTCAAAAACACAAAGGAACTTACATTGAGATGGATATAAAAGGCCAGCTTTGGTCTTGAGCATAAGCATGCAGTATTAAGATAAAAAACTGCAAAACTGTTAATCCTGCTTCCCAAATGGTTATTACTTCAGGAGTCCACACCTACAAACAATTGTAAATTGAAAAATTTATGTTAAAGCATCTGGAAAACAGTCTTTCAAATCACAAACACAACCACACTCTAAAAATTCTTCCTGTCATCAAACGTGAAACATGGAAAACCAAGAAAAAAACGTGAGGCATCAGCCAGTACCCAAAATCTTTATACCTAAAGGAGATCTATTTAGCTTCTTGGAGGTGGAGTCGAAGCATATAGCTTTCCAAAAGGCTTAACAAGTGGGGTTTGACAGTGTGATAGCACAAAATTCACAGTTATAGGAAAGAGCAGTCCAAACAAGTTGGAGAAGTGGTGCGGAGCTAATACTGAATCCAATGTTGTGAAAGAGGGGGGGGAAAAAAAATGGACCAAAGTAATCAATAAGCACAATACAACACCCAGCTACTCTTATGGAGGACAGGAAAGAGAAAGCCCTCGTAAGGGTATCAAGAATACCAAAACGAGCAGGTGCTTGAATAAAAGATGGAATCGCAATACATAATGTGAAAAGAGCTTGGGGAGTAACTGTACCCTTTCACTACAACTCCTATTTTGGAACTAATCTTGTTTGTCCAGTGTTTAGGAGATCTATGGGTGCAGCAGTCGGTATCAGAGCATGCTTAAACGGCGGGAAGACAATGATGCCACACGGGCAAAGGGTTCTATAAGAGCTTTTATGGTTTCAAAGAAAACCCAAGTATTCCTCTACACCTCTATTGCTAGGGTTTCATGCATACTAGTTTTTGAAAGTATTGTCTTTTTCTAGATCCATGCTTTCTCCACATGGTATGAGAGCCATGGTGGCTAGGTTAGGAGGTTAAAGCCTAATTAGAGGATGTCTTATTTGATGTCTTAGCATATACCCAAAACCGGGCCCAGGGGACTAAGGTCTTCGACACACTTGTGCATGACCATCAACCTCAACTTAAACATTTAAACACTGGCCACAAGCATTAAACATAGTCACACTTGCTGAAGTACAAAATCATATGCACATGACACAACACCGGGACCGGAACGGCCGGCCCCCCTTCGATGGAATTCTCTATTCCTCGGGAGTAATCTTTCAAACAAAGGATGCGGGTGCTCAGCACCGAAATTTTCCAAGTACATATAATTTCCAATCAAAGAGAGAAATTGAATTTGCGAGAACATTGTCCCACATACTCACAAAATACCAGGCTCTTTTTAGCAACTTGTGGACCCAGGCACTCCAACTTGTGTTTTGTCCATAATTCATTAAAATAGTCCACTTCTGGTGTGTATTCACTTATACATTATTCGTTGTTGGCTGGCCGCCCAACTTCACTGAGTGTGTACACATACACTTATAAACATTATAAACCATATAAATGAATAAAATCCCATAAAACTTATGTTTTGTGGCCATCTTTCACCCATGTCCATGCCAACTAAACGTCTATAAAGGCTCCATATCAAATCCTAACCTCCACAAGTGTTCTACCATCTGAAATGTCCATATCTCATAAATATAAGCCTGTACTTGTGCACACCATACCATGTATGTGTGAAACCATAGTCCACATAAGTTCCAGAGTGTCTGGAAACCCATCACCTTGGAAAAATTCCCCGTTCACATCCATTGTGCTGATCGGACACTGTCCAAATCATAAGGGTGGACCAAATGGTGACATTCCCCCCTTCTCATAAGCAATTGTCCGCAACTATAAGCAATTGGCCGCAACTATTGTCCGCAACTATAAGATAGTTGTAGTTCATAGAAATTTCAGTTTTGAGTAGCATATCTTGTAATGTCAGATCCCTCCAAATCAAAATTATTGTCAAGCACAGGCATAAGAGCCAATTGTATTGTTCCATAGAATAAGTGATCAACTACCAAAAATCAAAGCCAAGACCCCTGAATACAAGCCCATGTAGCCATGAGAGTATGGATGGTATCACCCCATATAGTACAAATGCACTAAGACTCAAAAATCTGGACACCCTCAAATACCTCTGTGCATCTAGCTCTCCAGATCTGCCATGCTATAATAGTGGCAAAAATATCCCAAAAGGTCTAAATCCTTTGTCTGGGGGTGTATAATGTGAATGAGGGACATCCTGCAACAAACCTTACTCCACGAATAAAATAGCAATGTCTGTATCACTGCCCTCGTAGAAAAGTTGCGGACCAACAGTGCATTGATAAAGAGCTTATGTGTTAAGTAGCAAGCTACGCTCCCCCCTCTCCTATGCGTCACTGCCAGCAACTCCCCTCCGTCACCTGCGCCCTCTCTCTTGCCCTTCGCCACCTGCGCCCCCCTCTTCTCCCCCTTTGGCGCCTGTGTCTCGCCCCTACCCTACCCGACTTCACCCCCTGCCCGCCTACGCCCTCTTTTCCACCCCTGCTCGCCTGGCCCCTAGCCTACCCCCTTGCCCTTCACCACCTGCACCCCCCTTTGTTTTTTTTCTTTTTCTTTTCTTTTTTTCTTTTTTCTTTTCTTTTCTTCTTTTCTTTTTTGCTTTTTTCTTTTCCTTTCCTTTTCTTTTTTCTTTTTCTTTTTTTTTCTTTTTTTTCCTTTTTTTTTGGGGATGTAAACCCTCCCGCCCTTTGTGCGTACCTCTCATCAGCCTCCCTCCTGTCTACTATAGGCCCCCACCCACTTTGCCCTTTGCCCTCCTGCCTGCCCTCCTCCAGCTGCACCTTCCTAGCCTCCCCCCCCCCCCCCCCCCCCCCCCCCCCAAAAAAAAAAAACCCCCACCGATTGTGCCTTTCATCGGATACCCACCCAACCCTCTGCTCCCCTTCTCATTCCGTCTCCCTTAGGCCTTCCGCCCTTGCTTCGTTGCCAGCTACTCTCTCTATCGCCTATCTTCGTGCCCTCTTCAGCGTACTAAAAATTCTTTTTCTATTCAAGGACATCAGCATATTTGTTTGCTTTATATTCGTTGATGTATTGATCCTCGCTTGCGAGCCCGTCGATTGTTCTTGAATAAATTCTTGAAAGGGGGTGGGGCTTTTCTTTTTCTTTTTTCCTTTTTTTTCCTTTTTTCTTTTCTTTTTTTTCTTCTTTTTCTTCTTCTTCTTTTCTTTTCTTTTTTTCTTTCTTTTCCTTTCTTTTTTTCTTTTCTTTTTTCTTTTTTCTTTTTTCTTTTTTCTTTTCTTTTCCTTTATGCGCCTTCCGCCCCTTCATTTCCTCTCTTCTCCGCCATCTCTAACCCGTCCTTGTTCCTCCGGCAGCGCCCTCAGGTTGTGGGTATTTCTTCATTTTCTCGGCAAGTTTCGGCCTCTTCTGGTCTTCGCTCCTAGGAGGACTCCATGGCAACCGCCCCGTCTCCCACAACCATAGTCACCAGAAATGTTTCGGGGTTTTTTGACGTTTCGGGACAAAACATTTCATCTTTCGGCTACAAAACACAGAGGTTTTATAATTTTTTCTATATAAATATAATAAAATGGTTGAGAACTTGTAGTTTGTAGAATTATTTGTAGGCCTACCTAGTGCTAGCTAGGCACTTAAAATATGGTAAAAGCTTAGGCAATTGTAGTCATAATTGGACAATTGGGGAGTTGTGGAATTGTGACTCGTGAGAAATTGGGCAATTGTGAG